>NC_083544.1:1535416-1842500 GCF_018135715.1 Danaus plexippus | reverse complement strand
CGAATTCTTTACTAAACAATTTTTATTATAATAAAAATTGGATTTGCTCATTTAAAAAACATATGTGTATAAACATACTGGTATGTAGATAGTATTTATCTGAAATTTATAAAAAATATATTAGTTTGGATCAACAATGTCTTATACGATCTTTGTGTTCGAGGTGATATATGGAGGTTGAATGTTTTTGCGGTTCCAAGTCCGTCATTAATAATGTAAACATTGTTAAATATAATAAATTGTGATTTGCAATCAATATGGGGCATGTTGCGGTTAGTATCTACTTCACAAGTACAACACATTAAAGCCTATTTAAATACGCCGTTATCAAATACTGTAATTATTTTATATCTGGCAACACTCACTCAAACTGATAGTTCAATTTTATTGTTCACGTAAAAAAGGTTTTACTGTTTTTGTTTATAGTTGGAAGATAAGACGTTCAAATATAGAACTATGTATTGACCATATCTCGATTATAAGACAGAAGAAGGTTTTTTAATGCTCAGTAGATAATTAATTTTTTTTTGTTTTTATTTTATCTGTAACTAAATATAGCAGTGATGTATTTTATTTATTAAAATGACAATTTTTATTTTAAATATTATAACTATTATGTTTAAACTATTATTTCGTCGTATCGTAACAGAATCTTTTGTATTTAAAAGAAGAATGTATTACAGACGTAATTACACTATTAAACATTGCCATTTTATTAGAGATGTAAGGCTGGTTATAGACAAACAGTGCGTGTAGATTATTTTTAAAGTAAATAAAAAATTATCTTATTTGGTGAAATCTTTTACAATCTGAATAAAATCGAATAATGAGTCATCATTACGTTGGATAATATGTTTCAGATGCTTACGCTTTATTTGACCTTAAATTTTAGCAGAATGTCTGAAATCCATATTTTTGTTTGTTTCTTCTGAAAGAGTAAGATTAACAGTAATAACATTTAATAACAAAATATAGTAACACGTCGTATTAAGATTAGTTGCGCTATTTCAATCGCCTTATCTTGTTTTCTTGTAATGGTACCGTTTTAAGTTTTAACTGCAAACACTCATATCTCTGGCTTAATTCAATTTTACATATAAAATTAATGAACAAGAAATATTTTGAAAAGAGTACCTGTATATTATATTGGCTGTATCTTCACCTGTGCTTGCACGAGGCGCCGGTCAATCCGGTCAGGGACATGTAAATTGTCAATTCAAACTACCAAAAAAACTGTTTGCATAAAGCCAATATGGTTCAACGATCTGATGTTACGAACTTATAGAATTTTATACGAATCTTGGATATTTTGCAGTTGTTTTAATATTAGTCAGGACTGCCAGAAAACTATTATTAAATCCATAGATTTTATAAATAGAAAAATAAATAAAAAATGTGTCTGTAAATCTTTTATAATAAGGTTTTATTCAATCATTAGATTTAAATCTACTTATAATTAACATATTGGTATCACCCGTTTTGCATGACATCATCCATTACATAACTACATGATCAAAGCTAGCACGCCATACAATAAACAAGACGTAAAGTCATTTAAAGAATTAACGCTCTAACTTCTAATGCAATAACGTTTACTTTCGTGTACATTAGACGAAATAATTTTTATTATTTATCTATTGAACGTTATAGAAAATGAATAACATATACAGACTCTTTATATTGTCTGTCTTTAGCTCGCTTTCAAATTTAAATTAACTTGAAAACGATAACAAATCTTACAGACTATAAATGCTTAAACGAAGACATTAACAAAAACAAGTTTTTAGGCTTGATAAATTATCGATAAAATTTTATTTTACAAAAAAAATTTTCAAAAGAATCCAATAATAAGTCGACAGCTCCGTGTCCGACGCCATTTTGTCGTTTAGATAACATAACATAACATAACATAGAAAAGCAAATTACAGAAAATGTCGTTATAAATAAAATTGACGGTTTATGTTACATTTATCTGTAGTAGTCAATGACGCCATAGTTAATTTTTTTCTGTTTTGAAATCAGATTCTTTTAAAATTTCTTCAGCACCTTTTTAAGAATAGCTTAATAATCTTTATTAGGTTCCGTCAGTACAAAATAGATAATATAAATATATTAAAATATATCGATAAATTTCTATTCATTTTTTTGTCACAACTAACTCCTTTTGATGAACCAAATAGGATTTAAGGCGTTAATAAAAGTATATGACATTGTAACTACGTACTCGGGAAGAGGAAACAGATGAAAAGAAGTCTGAAAAAACATCACAAGGTCGCCTTAATAAACAAATATACCATCTATCGATCGAAGATTAAATAAATAGTTTTGATAACATGAAATTTAAACAAAATTACACACAAAAGTATAATCTTGAAGTGCTATCAGTACTATGAATAATAGTTCTTAAACACACGCAACTTTTTTATTTTTTTTGTTTCAATAGATAGTTACCTGTCTTATTCTTTAAAGATTTTTTGTTGGCGTGTTTTATTATTAATATTATATTATAAGGAATGAAATCATCAAAGGTGACTTGACTTTTACGCTAAGATTTCTCACGAATTATCTTAGTGATAGTTATTTGATAGACATTTCCTGTTCTTATAAAAAATATATCTTTATTTTTCTTATTAGTACTGATGTCAGATATGACTGAGAATATGACATGAGATTGAGATTGACTTGATTTTGAAAGATACTGAAGTAATTTACCAAAATAATTGGATAAGTTCAAGTGTTATACCACAGTTTTATAGAAATACAGACATACATACAGCCTTACTTGTTCACTTATATATATGCATCATTAATTTGGAAGTTAACAATGAGAAGATTTATTACCTTAATTTCTTTTTATCTCCTATCACTTCTCGTGAACTTTCTTTACATAAAAAAGTTTCGCGTTTCATCTTATAACAGATGAATTTCAATGTCACGTAATATAGTGGATCTTAATCAATTCTCCTCCAGAATTCCATTTAAGTAACACTTAATTCTAATACAATTTTTTGTTTTCACATAAATACAAAATTTACAGTAATACATCCTGGTGTTCTTAAAATAGATGGAATTGTTATCCGCATAAAAGAAAAAAAAATGATAGCGATCTTTTAAAAAAAACCGTATAACCTTGGCCGAGATGGAGTCGTGAATATCAAACTATGCGTTTACTATCCATGTCGATGAAAAACTTGTTTACATCACTGTCCTATAACTGATTCTGTGCTATAAGATTTATAGGTACGTCGCTTCAATAGTAAGCTGAATACTTGTTAACTATTTGAATTTTAAAACTGAGTACAAGCCTGGGGAAATTTCCACTAGTATTGAAGCCTTTGAAACTTAATTTGTATGTTTTAATGTTGTTTACTCAAGTAAATTTAAATATTTTATCAATAAAATTATGTTTACCGAATTACTTTGTTGTTTCAATTTGATAACCTGGTACACCGTCCGTTACACGGATTAGATTTCGTAAAATAAAAAAAAATATTGATTGTTTTATGTTAAAATAATGTCATTGAAGCGTGAATTTTCTGGAAAGGTTACGTAGAGTCAACAAACTTAGCCTGCGGACAATTAAAACTCACAATGACCTACATTTCTTAATCTCATATATTTGGTATCGTCCAAATGGTTTAAACACATTGTATATTATTCCGACATCGATTTATATATCGATTAAAATCGATTCAAGCTATTTTCGTTTGCAAATCGAGAGAAAGCTTTCGATTCGTAAAATAAATTTTGAGTTCTATAAAATTATTAATGCAAATAATAAAAGTAAATACTTTTCGTATATTAAACGCGTAATATCTGTTTACTGTTCGTTTCTAAACTAAAAGGCATCCCATAACATTTCGATGAAAAACAAATTATTCACGTCTTAACATTAAAACTCTTTTTCACTTGACAACCAAACAATGGCTGTTTGCTTTTTTTTTTATCAGTACTCGCGACTGTTGTTGACAATGTTTAAAACTGTTTACAAAATGGTAACTCTTTCAAGAAACGATAGATTAGAAAGAGTATTACGTTCTCATATAAAGATTAAAATTAGACTTTTGTAAGAAAATTTAATTTTTCCGTAATAAAATAGTAAACATTAAATAAAGATAAGAAATTTTAACTTATATATATATATATATATATATATATAGTGGATTTGTAAAAGAAAATCAACTATTCACAGTTATAATTAGTTGTTAGTAATTTATACGATATTCTGAACCAGCTATTTCAATCGAATTTCGTTGGATAGAAACCGAGTTACTGTACATTCTTATCTACGTCCTGTGTTTAAAGCGACTTCATTCTTAGAACCGAACTTACCTATGACGGACATCTTATTTGTCACAGTGTAACATACACGTACATCTTGCGCGAGTATGTTATATAAAGACGGAATCAGATAAGATTATATTACAACAATAATCAATATTGAAGGTTTCCATAAACATCTGATCTAGCTGCCAATAAAACAATGTAAATGTTAGTGATTCGTACGTGAAAATAGCAATAACACGAAGTTTTGGAATTTAATATGTTTGTTTGTAAATTCACAGCTATAAGCGGACATTTGTTTTGGTGGTTTCCTTAGCTATGGTCCTGTCGGTTATGAATGTTATGTGACTCAATTAGATTATTATCTTATCCTTTATCTCTCCCGTTTCGACTGCGTAGACAAGTATATAGAAGAATTATAAACTATTTGTCATAAATTATTTGAAGATATTGAATTAATATTAAACGGAATTAGCTATCAAAATTGGGAACGACTTACGAGTTAAGTTACAAGCGCTCTCAGCTCGCCGTTTAGATTTTTTTATCTGAAGTGTAACGATGTTCCATATGCCCAAATAAGATTACTTGTTTCCTTAGTTAGGTTTGAACTATTAAACAAGCTTAAACACATACTTCTGTACATTTTAATACATAACTCTCGATTTGCGGCGTCATTTCTGTCGGGTAAAAAATAATATCGCCACCGTTAATGATAGACAAGGTTGCAGGTAAGGTGTTTCTTTGATATGTGTGTCTAAAAGATCGTATAGTGAATTCGACCTATTAATTTATCATTACATTTTTGTATGGAAACATTAAAAATGTACGTTTTAAAGTTGTCTATGTTATCTGTAATACATATTTGAATGCCCTTATTTTTTATTCTTAATGTATTGCTTATGCCACATAGTGATGTTGGATATGCAGTTTCGATATCCGTGACCCGCTTTTCCAAGGCGTGTCGTTGATCTACAACGTTAAGGAAACTATGGCGATGTAAGATTCACAACATTTGTGTCTTGTTTATTTATGAATTGTTATGTATCCAGTTACAGCCACTGAATTACAAGACAATAAACTTAGTGATGACTTTTATCTACCTTTCAAATCTAGTCACATTGGCCGGCATTTTGTTTCACTGTATCTTATCAGCAAATGGTTTAAGTTTTGCTTTTGTTAATATAAACATTTGTTTACGGTGTCAGGAAAGAGACGAGTAAACGTAAACCTGTTGGTATGCACTATGTAGTTAGCGTCGTTTAGACATTCACAGTATTAAAGGTGTTACGGATGCGTTACCGGTCCAACAGGAACTTTACGCACAAAGCCAGACAGACCCTATTTTATATATCTGTAATAACCTGAGGGGGAGACAATCACATCTTGCACGTGCGACGTAAAAGTGATCATGATGCACGTGCAATTAAAGCATGAGATTTGAAAGGTATCTGAAGTATTGTGAATGTTAACCAACTCCACAATGGAGTGTGATGCGATCATAACAGACACATTCATGTAGTTCTTCAGAAGTAATTATTTATTTAAAGTTCTTCAGGAGATTCCAAGTTGCACAGATTATAAAGTAGGCAGAAAAATAAAAAAATTCTTGAATTAAAGGATTCCAGATCATGTACGAGCGTCAAATCGTTAGTGTAGAAACTAGTACGATTAGTTTGTTTTTAATTTCGACCTGACTATAGATCTGACCATAGCTATCCTTATTGGCTTTGACAGCGTCACTGGGAGGGTTTTGGTGGAATTAGTGAAGTCGATCAGTTCTATATGAGAACAAACTTCTTATATAGATATATAGTTATGTCATGAAAAATAAAAAAAAATTGCTTTAATATAGGAATATATGCATATATTATATTTGCACCACCAAGTTCGGACGGTTACATAAAATATTTTATATGTTAAATTTTTTACGTAATTTCTTCAATCTCTTTTATTTATTATTTTATTGTATAACGATTTTTTTCAAACAAATAATATATGAGATTTTTCGTGAGCTTCTGATCTAGTGCACTCGCGTGTTTATTTGCGTAAGGCTACGTTATATTATCAAAGGTCGGAGAGATATTTTATTTATTGACGTCAATGACAATTTGTTTTACAATATTTATACAAACACTTCCACATGTTATAACAGTTAATGTGCCTTTACTTACTTGACTAAAGTAAATTTAAGGCTGCGTTTCCATTGCATAACTGGCAGCGAATTTATGTATGAAAGTAGCCTTATTCTATGTAATACAGGAATAAAATCGTTTTTTCTTTGTTATGCTCAAAAAGATATTCTATGGTTTTATGATAACAATAATAAAAGATAGTTTTTCTGAAATGTTTGTACAACTCTTCTAGCATGAAGCTGAGATAAACAGAAACTTTCAGACTTTCAGTAACGTTTTATACGAAGAGTTATCATTTTTCTTCTAACTAACCTTGCTTTTTGCCCAGCTGCAGTGGATTCCCGAACCCAGGTCATAAATCCTAAGTAACTTTAACTAGTGAGACACAACAGTTACTCTTGCAATTTATATATTATAATTAAATAACTATATAATTGCTTTAATTGTATAAGCAAAAGAATACTACAGAGTATTACAGACCTTACAGAATCTCTACTACAAGTTTGTATCGTCACACTGTGTACGAAGTCTTTCCCGTTTCTCACTCAATAATTTACGTCAATTCTACTCGCATAATGCTTCGGAGATGCAATCCTGTGGTAAGCGTATTGAAGTCTAATAAGAAAGCAGTTAGCACATAGCTTGCCTTGAGATGTATAACGTAAATATAAAATAATAATTTGTGATACGTATGTATAATATTAACTTAATCTTTAATATAAAAAAAACACACACACAATTAGATGTTTTTCAAGTTTTTTTTTTTAGATCCAGTATTTGAAATATAATTAACATTTATATGTTAACGAATATTAGAAAACAGAAACAGGTTTTATCTAGATGAGTCCAAAATGTATCCTAAAAATAATACTGAATAAATTAATTTCGGAATTTTCCTTAATAGATTGTTAGTGCGTAGTATTTTTATATTGTAATTGACTTTACTATTATAAATCATTCTTTGAATAGAATGTACCAATTTTAATATTGACATCTTAATTTGTTTGGATAAAACGTTTCAATTTGAACATCTAAACTATTATATTGATAGAATTTCTCTATATCCAGAATAGTTATGAAACAATACATCATCATAAAGGTCGTGAAAACATAATTATACAAATACATATTACAAAAAATGATCAAATTTGTACATAGTTTTAAATTAATTAATGATTGAAAAATTAATAATGTATTACGATTTAAAATTACTTGTCGATTTCTAGAAATCTATGCTCGATACGTTGTCGTTTATCCTTTGAAGTGCAACTAATTAAACGATGCTCAACAAAGCCTCTACAAAGATAATTTAGTAAATTGTCGTTAGTTACAAAATATTAATAAAATTATTTCATATAAAGATCAATCTCGCATGTTTGTATTAGAAAAAACATCTAATGAATTATAAATTAAACTTGGTAATTTTATTGGAATTAATCCAGACTGTTAAATGCAATTCTGTTATTATAGCTATTTATAGGGAAGGACGAACAATTGAGAATAAATTAAAACCAAACAATGAAGACAATAAGACAAGATGCAAATTGTTACATCAAAATCAATTTAGTCGTAATTTTATTATGTTTATCATAATGTAAACAGCAAACAAATTATAATTTAATTTGATATAGCTCAACTAAGGAATAACTTTTGAGATTTTCCATGATCATAGTACACGTCATATTTTAGTAAGAAAAAATTTGTAAATATGTTAATAAGACTTATTACATATAACTACATAACTACTAAAAAATTTAAGAAAATTTCAACAACTTTTAAAATTATTTTTTTCGTTTCTTTCTTGCGCTTATAGCAAAATTAGTCTATTAGAGTATTGTTCGTAAAAAATATCTAAACAAATATGTCACCATCAATTAACATCACATATAAAATACATATATTCTGATAGCTTTATATTTTGCAGTAAAAATAAAATTAATACATAGATTCCTCATAGATTTACTGTTATTACGCAATATATAGATTAACGGCCTGATTAACTGCTTGACAAAAAAGTTGCATAAATAATTTTTTGGTACGCCGTTTGAGTGTCGTAGTGATGTACAACGAAAATTTATAATGAAATGATGCATAATGTTTAATCTCTGCCAAGATTCAAATTTGTATATAAAAATTTGATTTCAGTCTATGGCTCCTTCAGCGAATGTCTATATCACGCTCTTTCTAGATAAGTGTTCTACGCAGTTACTATTTTTGTATGTGAATACTACAGATAATGAGGGGCTCGGGTGGACGCTACAATCATTAAATAGGTGCGCACACTGTGGAGTGTAGACGAACCGGCGTCGTAAGTGCGACAATTTATAAGTGGCTGTCGTTATGAGTGAAACAATTATTTTTTGGCTTTGTTCAGCATTCATAGTCCACTTAAATCTTAAGATTCTTTATCTAAGTCTTGTTTAGGAGGACAAAACGTCCTAGTTAGGTTACTGTTACTGTACAGTGTACACAGTGTACAGTAATAATTAGTTTGTAACTCTGATAAATTAAATTATTATTTGAACTGTCTATTTGAATACGTAAAAGTTATTGATTTAGTAAAAATATACAGAATAAAATTATTTAAATATTAATTAACAAATAAAAACTCTCCGTCTCACAATAAACATCATCAACCAACAAAACAAACATTTAAAATTTTCTTTATTCTACGATTTTATAAGAAAATTTTCTCAATATATTGTAGAAGTCAGACTGCAAATAATATACACATAATATGTATGTACATGCATTAAGGCTGTTACATTAATATGCGAAACACCTTTAACTCAAAATGATATGTTTTTCACGTTTCTCGATACTAATCATCAAGATGAATGATGAAAATTTGTTTTGTCTAAAAAAAAACATAAAACGAACATTGTTATCATTGATTAATGGTCTTGTTTTTACACGCTATGCAAGTATTTGAACATAATTCTCATGATTAAGAGTGATTTATAATTTTAGTTTCCATATAGCGTCTTCATTACGATTATTTGAATGTTGCGTTTTTTTACGATACAATTTATTAATTTCGTAATAGGTACATCACTATCTGCAGCAAAGTTTTGCCCTTCAGACGTTTGTCAAAATAAATAGTTCATTACAACCAGCGCCCAGACATTTCGGCTACTTCTCGACACTCAACACGATAAGACTGACAATGAAAAAAATAGTCTTACGGTGTCTATAAAAACTTCGTATATTTATGTTCTGAAATATATTTTGTTGCGTTAATAAATAAATAATATATGTTCATTGGTCTTATTAGTGCTGTAATTATTATTTTTTTGTATGTATTTGTTTAGCAATGTCAATGAATACTAAAATAGTCTTTAGGCTAACGACAGTATATTATCTGTTGCTTGCTCACGTCACTTGTTTATTCACACGGATAACAGATCTGTCGTATCTCGATTCGATCTCATAAAAACAGACTATTCCAGAGAAAATATTAAATATTCTATACTGTAAATAAATATTAGTGTTATCGACACGTGAGTTTAAATAGTATCGAGAGATGACGCGCAATAAAAATGTCATATTAAAATAAAATTGGGTTATCATTGTGGTGAATATATCTGCTTTTTTTTATCTTTATTGTAATGTTTTGAAATTTTTCATTATATAAAATTCTATATTATATAATGAATTACGCTTAAATCATTTTAGTTTTTAATTTATATATGATATGGTTGTCGGTCATGAGATAGGGAAATAAAGATGGGTGACAAACAACAACAACTGCTGCAAAGGTATCACATATGAGGCCATCAAGTTTCAGCTGTGAAAAAAGTACCCACAGTCCCTCGAATTTTGTACCTCAGATTTATTGGTCTGTGAAAAAAGTACCAACAGTCCCTTGAATGTTGTATTGATTTATTGATCTATAATTTCAACTTACAATTTGTTATATAATATTGCAGTCATTTAAAAAGTTGTCGTTTTTTGTAGTTAAGTTTTAACTGCTACCTATTTACATAGAACCAACCTGTAGTCTGGTTTCAATGTGCTTTGTACACGTGATTTGTGTTTAAAGCTAATGAGTGGAAGATTTATGTAATACTAACGGGTTGAGTGCAGTGCATTTTAGGCTTTATGTCGATGGAATTAGGTTCGTCTATTTATAAGTGTCTAAGTAGGTCAAACTGTATAACAGCTGATGCTCAGAGGACAACGGCCTCGAGGCCAGTCGGTCGTCGAACCCTGTACCCTTCACGAATGAAAGAGAAAATACACCATTGACATGTGAACCCTCGTAAGAAAACACGGGCTTAGATTGAAATTTGCTCTACAATACACGTAAATCTCATGTAAGCTAATTTAATCTTACAATAGTCCAAATATTTTAAATAATATTATATTAATTCTAACAGACTACTATAGTGTCTCTATTAATATTATTCTCGTTATTTTATTTTCACAAACACATGTAACACGCGTGTGTGTGTACGCGTGACACATATTTTTTTATTATATTAAAATTATTTATCGCATTACTTAATCGTCGTATCTCTAGCACGGGATAATATACCTTATGCTGTGTACACATATAAGAAAAAAAATCATAAACTGAAATGACACGATCTATCTTTACCTTGTCTCGTTTGAAAACAAAAACAAAAGGCTTAACTATCAAGGGTATACATAAAGATAAAGGAAATATTGCATAAAAAATATTTGGATGTAAAGATAATTACACTTTTTTTATACTCGAAGCGATAAGATGAGTTTTATAAGTCTAACGTCGATGTCTGTCTGTGACTTCATAGCTCTCAAACGGATGGACTGATATCGATGTGGTTTTTTACATTCGAAAGTTCTATGCTATGTTCTATCATGGCCATGTTTGGTTACTATCGATCCAGCAGTTTGGGAGCCTCACATGTTTTTTTTAAATTATTGAAGGTATTTTGGCGTACTATTAAATGCTCAACGGGTGCCAGTAAACGACATTTAATTAGTAGTCAGGGTATTGATCGACATGCTATAACTACATATTTAAACTATTTTCCTGTGATACGGCGATAACAGAGGGTAGTAGTTAAAAATACAATTACGACGCCGTCGCTGGCACGTCGGCCATGTTGTATTTGTTATGTGTTATTAATTCAACGATGGACAATTCGAAAGATATTGAATATAACGAAAAAAATATTCAATAACGTCCTTCTGATAGAATATCTTTAGACATGGAATTTATTTTCGTTTCTTATACAAAAACAAAAGAAGCCTGATTTTCATGTTTAAATTATTACATAAATTATAACCAATCTGAACATCCAAGAGTCCAGAGCTAGAGGACGACCGAAAACAAGGGGGGCAGATTTGATCTGAAAGACAATTTCCTGCAAAGTGTCCGAATGCGAAGCGTCTGATAGAGCGAAGTGGAAGAAGATAAAGAAGGCAGAACCCACCACAAGATGGGAATAATTAATGCCCAGAAAAGAGATTAACTATCACAAAGATAATTTTAGTTAAAGTTTTTTTATTCAATCACATACGAGTGGACAGGACGGGTTGTGAGAGACAGCCATTTAATATATGGCTGCATCGAAATCATAAAAAAAATACTGAAGAAATGAGATGTCAATCGTGTGAGAGGTAATTAGGTAAATGATGTCGCGTTGTCCGTATCACGTAGACACTACAGACGGCCTCGTTCGATCTCTGAAGGCGAACTGCTCTAAATAATATACCGACGATTAATTTTAAAGTAATAATATAAACTGTATTGTGTTTAAATATTTAGTAAAATTAAATTTTATTTTTTTGTTGTACTAAACTGAATACTATAAATCACTCGCTTTACAAACATGACCTTAAAATTATCAAATACGTCATAATACGTACAGAAATAAATTAATGTTATTTATAAGGAAACAAAATATCTATACTTATCTTGACGTGTTTTTTCTATGTTTTCGATATGTTACCTAGTCCTTTAAATATTGTCTATAATATCAGCTATTAAAAATTCTATACAATCCGATTCGGGTCGTCTGCTTCTGATTTTAGCCGAAACAAACGCAAGCAAATTGAAAGTTTAAAAAAGTTTTTTTTTTATTAAACATTTTTCTTATTTCTTTATTACTTTCAAAGTCACTAAAACAACTCGGAACGATGCTCTAGTTCTGACGTAAAAATGCATCTTATCTTTATCTGTGCTGTGCTGTGTGTTTTAAATAAACTTTGTTTTCCTTAATAATATGTATACTCGCAGCTTTTTCAAATAAAGGGCATTAACTAATATTACACAAAAATGAAACTAGTATTATTATGTGTCCTGACACCTCGTCTGCCCGTGATCACGGTTGCTGCAAAGTAACCGAAACGTCGGGATTATGTAGTTTTTAAATAATAAAATCCGCGTAGTAAATCCGAATAATACTAGTTTCATTTAAATGAATACTCGTGAAAATCTTAGATCTCATTAATATTACACAATCTTCACATTACTATATCAAGAGAAGCACCAACATTAGAATTTAGCTTAATTTTAAATCACACTTCTTATTTTTAATTTTTCTAAGTTGTACGCCTTCTTTTATTCTTCTTTTCCGAGAAGACGGCATTTTTTTCATAGACTCTGTATCTTTTAATTTAATTGCATCTATTATAGATTCAGTCGATGTATCATGCATTGTTTCACAGTGGGCTGGTTAATGAGGTTATAAAGAGTAATACGTAGTAAATACGAGACTATCTAAGTTCATACGACATTGGCCAAATCATTTAAAATTATTATATCATTTAATGTTTTCAAATCTCATGTATAACGCCTAGTACAGGACGGATAGTCATTTAATGCTGATTTTACAACATTGGATTATAACTATGTAGCCTTCAACTTTAAAGAAAAACTTCATAGTATTAAATTCTTTGGCAAAATTATTCAAGTACCAGTCATTCCAAAAGAAATTCGCGTAATAAGTGTAATGTAAGCGGGGAACGGACATAAAAACAATTCGTTTAACACTACAATACATTTCTATTTGATTTTTATTAGCACATTTAGTATGGCTACACGAATTTGGTAAACGAAATCTGGTAGAACACTAAAATAGAATATGTAGTCATAAACAACAGCGTGTTGGCGCTGTGTTGGATGTAAATTATAATTATATTACATCAAAACAACAAGACAATAAACAAAATAAATCAAGAAATGCTTTCACGAACAAAATGTCCGCGTAAGCGAATTGACAATATATATTAATGAAGTTTTGTCCACAGAGTAAATAAGATTTGACGTAAGAAAAAAAATAAGCAGTATTTTTTTTTTTTTAATTTATTTATCCAGGTCATCCAACAAGGCTCTAATCTGATTATTGATTGCAAATTGATCATTACGTTTAAAATTATTATAATCTGAACACAATGTTTACTTTCGTCACTATTGTGTTTTAAAACCCTTCGAAGGTCGAAAATTCAAAGCCTTTATGTACGAAGAAGGATGAATAAGTCGAACCTTTGTGTCATTACGCACTTCCTCTGTACGTGATTCGACGCAATTTTAATACAATTCCATTTTCCATTCGTAACATGGAATAATATTAAGTGTCGTCTCAAAATACACTAAATTTATTGCTTATTGTGTGTGTGTTATATTATTTAAATTTTAATATAAAGAAATCTTAAGAAATTTCTATTTATACGATAAATTTAGTCACGCGTCATGAAATCTCACGTCAATTTAGCACACTTAGTACTTCCATCAATTAAGATCCATCATAAGAACATTTAAACCGTCAGGATTCGTTTATTCTACAAAGTTTTATGACATGAGCGAAACATCGTTTCCTTTTATATAAATAATGTTTAAACGTAGACATTGGCGAAATATTACACGATTCCGGTGCGAATGAAGCCACAGCTCATAAAAAAAATTATGACATTTAAATTATCTTCTGTTTTATTATCATACGATGTAGGATTATAACTAATAACTATATACATATATATTTTACAAGTAAACATAGTATCGATGATATGAGTCAATAATATAATGTTTTTCTACGGTAATAAAAATAAATATTAAGTAGGGTACACCTGTCGACACCGCTCTCATTTGGAACAAGTACTGCAATTTAATAAAACTCCGATATGACTCATTTTTGTACTGCCTTTTATAATCAATAATATTTAATGAAGCAACAAATTCGTTAGAATCCGGTTTTTACATTGTAAATATTTATATTTCAAATAATTCATACAGAAAAGAAAGACGAGCAAAGTGCGTTTAATTGCAATAATTATAATAAAAATGCATTAATATATTTACAACGAATAGACTAGATTGTAGCTGATTTTCCCCATACGTTTATATAAATCGTGGTTACTTTAACAGCTGCAAATATATATGTTATATAAAGAAAGTAGTTATTCGTTATGTAAACTATATTATGTATTACTCCTTGCCAAATTTCGTGATTCCAGGTCAACAGGAAGTCCCCAAATTTTTATATCCTAGCGAGCCCTTTACATGTTTTTATGTGCGACATAAACAGAGTATAAACGCTTATCTTGTTGGGTTGACTTATAAGATCTTCCCAACGAGCTTTGCTGCTCCGAGATGAATAAGATCTGCATCTGTATCTTTTATTAATTACATATGTGATTAGATCATGCGTCATAAAATTACACATCACTATATTTTTTTATACTTCCCATACAGTCACTATAATGTTTTAATCAAAATAATCTCGCTGTGACCGGAATCCGAAAGACAAGTGAGCTGTTAATATTAACGAAGGAAATGTGTTCAGATATTCTCATTGAGACGACATTGTTGTTTGACGACAATATGTCTTCCGTGTTATATCGGTCTTAGCTATTATCCTGTTTATACAACAGAGATTCTCATTCAACAATGAATATCTATTGATTCACATATGTACATACAGATATTCTTGTAAAAAAAATGTCATAATTTTTGTTATTTTTTCTGACCGATATTTTATTAATTAAATCATAATTTACTCATTGTAATATCTGCGTTATTATTAAAAGAATTGTACTGGTTGTGTTTTACATTTTCACTATCGTATGTGCGATTTCTCCCGTGACGACTGCGAGGGTAACCCTTGGGTTTAGTGGGTGTGTTATTGCCATGTATCGGGCTTTACACAGGAAGATGTTTGCAACTTTAATGATCGTTATATTTTAATTTCCCACAAGCCGTTGAAATTATGTTAATGTAGTCATTTTAAACAATATAATTTACACTTTTGTTATATGTGAATATTGTACTGTTTGTCTAGTGTATAAGACTAAGGAGACTAGAGAGGGATCTCGGCATGAGTCGGTGTCGGTCAGCTACAATAAAGTGTAAGTACTTTAGCATCTGTAATGTCATGCATATCACATTAAAGCAAAATAACTTATAATTAAATCGATGAAATCCCACAATAATATGATCCAACTTAAGCTGGACAGATTTGAATGCTCAGGAGAAAATGAATCAGTTTGAGATACAGTAAGCGATCACTATCGTGTATTAGAATGCAGCGGGTAGTGTCTACAATGAATAGAAATAAGCCAGTTTGTTACATTAACAACAAAACGTTGGCGGGATCACTCACAAACGGTATCACTTGACAGTGTTAGCGCTTTCACCATAGAGTTGCGCGCTCTCTAGCTGGTAAGGGAAGAACTACAGATACCATAGACAAGCCGGTAGGCTTTTCGTACTTTTCTACTAGTTTGGTAGAATTCACAAACTGCTTCTTCACACTAACGCCGTGTGTTTTACAGAAATGAAAATGAAAAACCGATCTATGAAGAGACTGATGGAGCTTACTGATATAGGACATTCAGATAAAACACTATTCCTAACAGTTAACCGTAAATATAGTTCTTAAACTGCCATTGAAATTAAATATCTTTTTTCTCCAAAGAAATCTCTTTGAAATTCATGATATTTTTTTAACTATATATATTTAAATGCCACTAGTGTTCGAGTTCAGTTTCAGTCTTGATTTTTAATGTTCAACGTCACTTCCGCTTATGTCCTGTCAAACGGCTGGAGTCAATGTTTAGTTTTCAAATAAAAGTTGATACTTAAATGTTGCCATTACAAAATAATAATGGTTAAATTTTATGATTAATTATAATAAATCATAGAAATATTTCTAAGAATTATAGCACGGATGGCGCCACTTGTGACACTAGTTACATAAAAACGTATATTTTAACAATCAAGGCAAAGCGTTTCTCATAGACGTGTTGTGTAATGGGTACTTGTATATTTATTGTTGTAGCGACAGTCGACATATATCTATCAACGATGCAGCCAGTGAGGTATGTTATGAGTGTAAACAAATATATTCACGTGTTTCTTTATTCACTCCACACAGTCACGTTTCTAGCCTGCTCTAAGCATATTATTTATATTATAAATATGTACCAAGCTTTATACGTGGGTTCAAAACTATTAATTCTATTTGAATATGTTCTTTGTACGTAGTATTTTTTTTAGTTTTTCATGGAATACAAGTTTATTTAATAATAATGAATATTATCTATTTGTTTTTGACTCCATTATAACCAGTTTTAATGGAAGTAATATATAGATTTTAAATTATTTATGCTGTAAACGGAATGTTATTATAATATATATGAACTCAAAATTGTTAATAATATTCTGACAAATTAACCGCCGAATTGATTTTTATGAAATTCGGTGCGAAAGTAAGTAGGTTCATTAACGCATTGAAAACTTAAAAATCAATATTAATTTTATTAAAATTGCTTCAAGTAATTGGTTTACCCGTGTTTAATAATGAATACTAATATTTTTTTACTAAAAAAAAAATTATCAGCTATTCAAATTCAAATACTTTATAATAAATATCTATAAAACTCATTTAAAATTCAAATTTGTATTCTACTGTGACAGCTCGCAGATAGGTGTTACCACCAACTAATACAATGACATGTGCTATTTTTTATTCATTTGGCTGTCAAAGGTCGTTGTTTTGAAAGCTTAACTTAAATACAACACGAATATTTTTAATGTATTAAATAAAAAAATATTTACTATAAATATAGAAAGAAATGAAGAAAATTAATCGAATACTTATTTTATCTCCGGTAATTTTTTTACTGAGTGCCATAGTATAAAACTTCACTGTAATTACTATTAATTATCATCTACATTAATCAGATATTAATTGAGTAAACTCTTCAGATTTCCTAAAAAAATCATTAAATGTACTGTACAGAAAAACAATAATGTTTGTTATTTTTTTTTTTTTCAAAAAACCAAATGATAAGTGTAATCAATGACAACAAAGAAAAATATAAATTATATCAGACACGTGTCTGTATTTACAGCACGTTTTGTTTGTAATATTTTTATAATTCTCGAAGCAATTATATCCTATAAATAACCTTATCAACTATTATATCAATCTAAACGAATGAAAACAATGTTCGACAAAAGAAGTTAAGAATTAACAAAGCTCGACTTCATATCCTATTACGCCAAATACACAATACAAATACACTTTTAAACATTTGTTACTTACGTTTAGTAATATTTCACCAAAAGTATAAATTAATTATTAAACAGACCAATTGTAGGAACTAGGAATAATATCGTATAGCAGTGTTTTTAGAAGATTTTTTTAAAATATTTAATAGCATTTATGCTCAAGCTATGTCCATATATTTTAGAAGCATAAGTTAACTTCAAAGAAAGCCATGAGTTATAACATCTCGCCTCTCTAGAAATAAAAATACAACTGCTGATACAGAAATAAATAAGAAAACAAGCAAAAAATCTTTGTTTTATATTCATTGCTTTGAATTTAATTCGTTTATGTTTGGAAAACAGCGTTATATTTGTTGTGTCACATATGTATATAAATTATAATAAATTTCTTAGTAAACAAATGTTTCCAAATTATTTAATCGGAAATTAAAAATGACTTGCAAAATGTGTGTCGTTTATGCTTTATAATATTTATAGTTACAATATCTATAGCATAAAGAATAAATAAAACGTTATCCCAAAAGAAACTTTACTTAACATACGAATGTTAAAATAAATATCTTTAAAGCAACAAGGACATTAGTCGATCTTGTTACAACGCATACGAGTACATTAGTGAGGTGAAGCGATACGTGAGTTAAGATATTAGACATCAATTGGCTGGTGGCCAAATCAATACCACCTGACGCAGCATCCGAGGAACGCTTGTGAAGGCAATGATCTCTTTATCTAAAGTCTAAACCGTTCGTCAGGCAGCATTATCATCAGTTTCCTGTCTCAACCTGGTATACCTCTAAATAACATTATAATAATTAAAATAGTTTTATCCAGCCTTCCATATATATATATAATGTATCTGTGTAACTTTTTATATAGATAATATATCTGAAATAACTACAAATAATAGTTTTATTTCATAAGATATTAAATCATAATTCTGTAACATTTTAAATATTCGTAATTCATTTTCTATTTAACGCTGTCAAGAACACGTTTAAAAAATATATCAATTAATTTATTATTACGTTCCTTCGTTACGTTACGTTCTTTCTAATGAATTCCATGTTATAATTTGTTGAAAACAAACATTACGTAACCTTAATAATATAAATTTACTTAAACGATAAAATAATTCTAGTTTACTGTATTTATCTTTTAATTTATATATAAATCTATTTGACAGTCATTCTATCGGCTGGTAAGTGGTAATGGAGTCGTAGGTGGCGAACGCGTTATCTCAGTAACGGTCTATTCACTCTTATTTTGAACACACCTAAACTATAATTGGAGGGAAAAATAGAATCTGTCAAACATTGATATTTTTATGCTATTTAGAACCGTATATATCTTAACATAACGTCTTATTTTAATCAGATGATAATATTACTACCAAATAATAATAAAATATGTTTATAAGCAACTCTTTGTGAGTAATGAAATATTATATAATTTTTAAATAATAATCGTAACATTCTATACAGTGATATCGATTTGTCAGTAATTAAAAATTAATAATAAAACTACGCAGTCCAGGAAAATAAAGTACTCGATAACAATGCTAGTAACATTAAAACATTTTTAGTCTCTTTTATATGTGTGTGTAAACGAAATTGTTATGTTTGAGCTTAGCGAGTATGAAACTAAGATACGGATAATACTGTCTGCTTGTGCTTCTTTATACGAGTTACTATCTGTCGCGGATGAACGAATTTTAATGGGATTTTCATTTAATAATAGCTGATTTTGTAGTTTGTAGTTATATATAGACGATATAAGATCAGAGCACACTCCATGAGTTCTGATCAAAATAACCACTAAATCACGAACGGCTCGTCAAATATTATAAGACTAAACTTAATATTACTGTTTATAAATGCTTTGCTATAATTTTCATAGTTCAAAAAGTGTTCAGAATTATAAATTTGTACGCTTACCAATAGTTTGTATACACTACATACGGAGCGTTTAAATTTTTCATTCAGAAGCCTGTTGGTCTGCCTAATGTAAAACTGAGTATAAAATTTTACGACACACACTTGCCGTTATCACATTTGAATCTAATAAAGGCAATGTAACTTATCTAGGTATAACCAAAACTTTTTCTGTTATCTCATTTTGAGCAGCCGTACTAGTACAATTCCGTTTTGATATACTAACAAATAAGTAATTTTGTATGAAACAACTTGTCGCCATTCTATTCGTACATGAATTGTGTACTAATAGTAAAAAATAATATAATTAAAATATTTCATTCTTTACATTGCAGTGATATTTACAGAGCGACAAATTGTATGCGAATGTCACGAACTGCGCAGTTAATTGTAGTCAGTCCACGGCAGATGTTATGCAGCCATATGCTTTTAATTCTACATTATCTACGCTGTATTTTTTTACCATCGATTAAAGTGACCTTGACTTTATTTTAATTACGCTAACAACTATTACAATTAGTTTTATTTACATTTAACATTTATATTAATTATATAAGCAAGTTTAATTTTCTATACAAACAATTTCTCCACAAACAACATGTCCGTAATGTTAACAGAATTAAATTTACTTATTAAAATCTATTGTTATTGTTGAATAAAATTTCAAAAGAATTTATTTGTAATAAAATGCCTTTTAATATAAATATTATGTTAAATAAAATCCTAGTGCATGTAATAATTAAGAAATAACAAATATAGCATTAAGTTCATTCAACCCATCAGTTCATTCATATCAGTTGGTGATACCTGAAGAATGTTCTAGAGAAATTATTTATAAAAAAAGGAAATACCTATTACGTCATATCGTGGATGTTATGTCACAGACATAAAATCGTATTAATTTACTGAACAATTGTATTTAATTAAATAATCATACAATTATTTATTTAAACACGGCGTCCAGATGACAATTTATATTAAAAAGAAAATAAATAAAATTTTCACATAACATTTAAAAATTTACAATTTGATAATGCTTTACATAAGCAAGTAAAATAATAAACGTGAGCCATAGTAAGTTAAATACAAATATGAAATGAGATAACAGCAGCAGTCTGACACAAAGGCGCTCAATTTTCCGACATTTCAGATTTACTTATTATCTGCAATTAGTTTTAGTTGACTGACTGATAATTAGAAACTGTCAATTTTTTCTACAAAATAATCTATATCAGAGAAATGAAGGGTAATCCTTTACTTATAATATTACCAATATCGACATATTATCAAGAATTTAATACATGTCTGATATATAATTGGAACTAATATTTTGTTTAATTTCGTAAAAAATAAAATATTACAAGGAAGTGTCAATGTCAAAATGATTACACATGACAGTGTAAATTAACAAACAAATAATATTTTGGTTGAAAATCAAACAGTTTGAGTGAATTATGTAAATAATATGTAGAAAAGATTTCTAGAATGATCAATCTGTCGTATAGCGAGCATGCCTTTTGGTCTCGGAACTACAATTATTCAATTTATTCGAGTATATTTATGTAAATTTCTTAAGAAATTCAAATTACACTTACACTTCAGTACAAAAACATACAGATTCTTTGGCTGAATACTTCACGACTCTTTCGTATTGGCAACATTCTTTATACATTTTAAGAGGTCTAGGTATTCATGACTTAAAAATATTTATATGTAGGCTGTTATTTGCTCTTGCAACACTGGCGTTTTATGACTAATTTTGGACTCGCCTCACCATGATCAAAATAATGATTATTTAAATCTAACTAAAAGTAAGCATGTTATGGAAATGTTTCTTTTATATTTTACTTTTTGTGGAATTAATGCAAAACAAAAAAACATCCTTCATAATAAACAAACGGTTTAATAATAATTTTAAGAACAATATCTTTCAACCTTAAAACGATAGTTCAAACAATTTAGTGCATAAAATTATGCAATTCTAATGCATTGTAAATAATATTTGCGATACTGTCTCTTATCCAACGTGAGTTACTTCTTCACTTAATAAAAGCATGCTCGAAGGGTGGCTAATAGCGTTTTAGTGGGACGAACCGTTATACAAAAGGGCACCTGTCTAGCAGCTTGTGGAAACAGTTTACATCTCTAACGTTACATCAAATTTATTCCAACCACATAAATAAAAATAAATTATAATAGCAACTTTAACTTTAATAAATTAAACGTAATTTTTAATTTCATACAATACAAATACAGATGGTAATGGGTTTAACTAAAATAACTTAACACGACGCTTTACTTGGTGGTTGCATTCATTAATGTTAACATGGTTCTGCGTAAAGGGAATTGTAAAAAGGTTACTGTGACCGTTGGTAGTTTAAATAACCGTCACCAACCAACGTTATTTGTAACCCAACAGAATTGATAACATTACGTTGCTACGGACAGTTTGATTTTTATTTAGTTTTTCTTTGTATATAGTTTGTTGAGTCACTGAGTGAATGAGTCATTCGAATGACCGAGCGATGACCGTGACCGAGTGAATGAACATATCATGTTGCGTGACACAAAATAAAATCTTGTCAGCCTTCTATGAGTCTATTGATTTCCAGACATAGGTCATTAAATCTTACGCAAAAGTATTTTTTATCGATTTTCATTGCAATTAGATTATTAATTCTGAATTACAATTAGAGTCTCAACTCTCAACAATATATCCAGAGAGAAGTTATAGTACAAATAGTAACAGAAAACTAAATATTAGTATTAGAAACAAAAAACTCTTATCTCGTTAAACATCATCTGTGTACTGAGGCTGTTGTAACCATGAAGGTTATAGGTTAAAAAGCATAAAACTCTCGTAATATTATTACCTCATACATTAATAATTGTGATGGTAATCACTGTAAAATATTTTGAAGACAGGTTTATACACAAATAATAACTTTATATTTGTTACATTTCTAAAAAAAAAATTGTACTAGAAGATTATATATCGCGCGTCACAGTCGAGAGCGGTGAGATCTTTGACCTGTCATACGTCAATACTCTGAAATAAAGGTGAAGATAATAAATAAACATAGCTTTGATGTGAACGTTAAATGAAAAATTAATATCAAAATTAAATTTAATATATGTATAATATATATAAAACACAGTAATTACATATTTTTCATTTATAATTACATTTTTAGCTTTATAAAATACTTAAAATTGTGTACTATAAAACTATAAATAATATTACTTCTCAACACTCGTACAGAACATTTCGCATTGAAAATCATAATAATTTTATAAAAGTAATTTATTCCACTAGAATATTATATTTCAAATAACTATATTTCAAATTATTTAAAAAAGTCTTGACTTTCTCTGTTTATTAGGAAGTAGTTGCTCCAACATGGCCGACTGCCAAAAATTTATAACCGGAGGTGAATTTCTCGCTCGGCTTGTTTTAAAAATGATATGTATGAGATGCCAATTCCATAATTCCTAACATTTGTCTCTTATTTCAACACCTATAACATTTATTTTTCGTTTCCGTAATTATACTTAAAATTCTAGGAAAAAGTGATTTTAAAAAAGGAAGTAAAGAAAACAGGAAGATTTTTAATTTTCAATCTAGAATATAGTATTTTTATATAACAATAAAATTTTTATTGCATTAGATACTAAAGGTTCGGATATGCAAACAAGCAATCACGACTATTATTTAAAAAAAAAACAAATATTTCAATGGATAATGTTGGTCGAAAAAATTTCAAAGCAAATTTAGATATAGAATTAATTTATTTTTTTAATATTAATTTATCTTTGGTTATGAAACCCCAAAAAAAGTGTACGTGAATTAGGTACTTATGTACCTAGTTGTAGTAGAAACAGACAAATTATCTCGCAGAATACAAGCTATCACAGCTATTTCATACTATAAGCGAGGTTGTCAGAAGTCATTGTCATCTCCCTTTTAATCTAATTCCATCATTCCTCTCCTATTCCAATTACAATAACACACCTGGAACAATTTTTTCACGTGTCCAGGAACGGTAGGACCACACCGTCACAGTGAACGCGTAATCGTTAGTTGTAGTTCAACATAACGTTAAAACAGTATTAAATTATCTATGCGAGTTCATGAAGCGGTATAAAAGTAACATTTTGAATGTTTTATTTTTGTGTGCAAGTAGGGGAATCGAACGCAAATGGTTTTGACGCAAGCTACGTTTTGGCAGATTTCCAAGCCGCTGGGTTCCTCTACATGGAAATACGTCAATTATGTACAAATCTATAGATAATAATGTTGCTACCGTATATAAATAGTGTTTCATGAGGTACACTGATTTCTAACAGCTGTCAAATAAAATTAAACACAGCGTTAGGAATAGAAAAGTGGTCACAGAGAATATATTCGAAATTCAAAAACTTGTTGGCGTCAACATTTCCTTTCAAAGCTAATTAAAGCAATTAATTGTTTACATCTAATTTGTCTCCCAAAGATGTTGGTTTGATCTTTATTGCGTACTAATAAAATAACAAGACAGTTCCCTCAGAGATGTGAATGTTTCGCTAAAAAACAAAAATTTTAAAGATTTCTTTTCATACTTATCAATTCCTTTTACACTATAATGTCAGCTAAAAACTTAATAAAACATACTATGTAATGATTATAATTTTTATAGATACATCCAATATTATTTACGTATCAGAATTAGTCGCAAATGAACTGCGTTCGATGTTGCAAAATATATTATGCAATAATTTAAAATACTATTACATATTTGGCAGTTGCATTGATTTTGACAGCAATTTAAAAATGTTTATTTTCTATAACATTTCAATATAAGCTCAGACGACAATACAAATATTAGTCAACAATTATTGAGATCCAAGATAAACGATTAATTCAGGTCAATTTATACATACCACAGAATAGTTATTGAACACTGCTATTTGACAAATAACGAGGACCCATTGTATGGCGCGTTAGTTATTTATATTTAATCTGTAACATCAATGTAGAACTAAAATAAAACTTGGTTCAATGTTTTTACTTTTGTACATAGAGTGAAGTGTTAATAAAAAGTATTTATTATATTACTTTATAAAAATAAATAAGACTTTCATTACTTAAAAAAAAATATTTTGTACTAATGGATGTATTTAAAAATAAATAAAATGTCCTTAATGAACAAGTTATGTAAGACTAAAATGACTACAAATTTTTAGAAGTACTTAAATTTTCATAAGACATAAAATAGCAGTGACTCAGCATACTACGTATTGGTTTTTGAACATCTAGATATTTTTTTTCAGTGAATAATTAATGAAAACTATGAAAAAATATATATCATGGCACATGTTTTATTGTTCGTTTAAAATGTAACAATACGGTTAGTAGTTTAATAGTTCACAATAACCACAAACTATTATACAAACAAATCATCGTGAACGTTTCGCAATATTTATAAGTTTACGCGCTGTTTAGGTATGCAATTTTATACTGATTTAAATACTTGTCCTGTATTTGGAATAATATCAATATATTTTATAGATTGCTTACAATTTGAATTGTCTATGAGGCACACCTTAAACGGTTGTCTTGTTAGTCTATGGAATGAATATTTCAAATCGTGTTAATACTCTTTGGTGCGGAATTCCAAATATTTTTACATATCAAACTGCTTACACACCGCGTCTGTCATTAGGTAAATATTTTATTTTTGTAAGCGACATACTTTTGTAATATTTCTTGCAAATACACATTGTCTTCTCTCGACTATATAAATAATCACGTTTTGGACGCATAGCAACACAACGTAGTGCGTACACATGGTTTGAAGGTCACTGGGCCAGTTGATGGAGCCCAAATGAAGAGCGTTTTGAATTTACAAATGTGTGTCATTTTATTCAGTAGATTTTTGTTTTGATATAAAAATATAATTTAAACAATAACATATATTTTTATGTAACAAATGTAAAGTTACTTTATAAATTATGTCAATATTCTCATAGATAAAATATTTTTTTATCTTTATAAAGTAACATTTTTTGAAGCTAGTTTTAATCACCTGTAATAGATTCTCTACATTAAAACCTCTGCGGCTGTCACATGAAATTACAATGACAGTTCTTACATGCATTCCGAATAGTTGGAAGCCATTAAAATGTACGCGACGCGTAAAAATATAAATATTTTTTTCAATCTCAGGCAGACAGCGTACCTACGAGTTAAAAATCAAAATAGATTTGGCTAGGCGCCTCATGCGCAGCTAACAATGTGAGAAACTAGGTCGACTATCTATTTACACTAAAGATTCGGATATGCAAACAAGCATCGCGTCAGAATCTTACCAGTAGCGTGTCACGTACACCTCACTAATTACATGTAGCTTCAACTAGGAAATTCCTTTAATATTCAACCTAAAAAATTTACCGATCTCTTGTCATTTTTCTAATTATTGTTTTTTTTTTAATCGCTACCAAAAAGTTGTTAATTCAGAATTCTTACATATGTCATTTTGATATATACATGGATGTAACAACGCTATTATTTCCTTTTTTTTTTTTAATAAATTAGTACAATACCTATTAAAATGATGGAGATAGTAGATGACGTAGAGACGTAGATGCAGACTAAAATATTGATATTATAAATAATCATGCTATTTTCTGTAGCAATCACTTTAGTGATCAAGCATCCTTTACTTTTTAAAACCTAAACTCTTCTTTTACAATGGTTATATAATTAACCTATCATATATCAAAAAAGTTGAATAAAATGAACTAAATCATTAATTAAATTATTTCGTCACGGAGTCGTGATACTTAACGTGAACGCTTGTAAAATATAAAGAACTAAGCATAGTAAATCCTTTTAGTTTATTAAGAAAATCTATGATCATCTATTTTTATTGGCTTTCACATATCCAATTCTAAGAGTAGTGGAATACGTACATTGCAAAGTAAATTTATTTAGTCGAAAAATTTCCGCATATGTGTCAACCTATGTCCTTGTAATCATTTCCGCAATTTGTTACTGCCCACTACTAAATTTTTTTGGTATTTTATAAAAATATTCCCATTAATATAAAACATTACTGTCCCGACATACTAACACTGAAGTTGTGGATTAAAACACAAACTCAATATATAACAAATATTATATACAATTATTTCAATTATATCATCAAAACAAAAGGATACATTTTATTAATTTCGGTCTGGCGGTCGGAAATTTAAAAAATTGCCGCTGACATTTGCGCACATATGTAAGTGCACAAATGTCAGTCGCCATTTTTTTATACATGAACAGTCTTGTATTATTTGTGGAAGTGCAAATGGAAGTAATTTTCGCAATAATGTCATATGTACAGAATGACGAAGTCACGTTAATCTGGCACAGTTTCGCGTGAATTGGGACAACGTGTGATCTAAATATTTAAACGGGATTTCTAATCTCGTTTTTAAAACATCTGAATTTTATTTTGTAAAATAGTACAGTTTCCGCATGCGATAGCAGACGGTACACATTAAAACTCAAAAAATCGCTCTCGTCGATTTAAACAATAAGTTTTTTATGTCATATATTGTCAACCCTCATGACGTTGACAGCAGCGAGTATAAATAATTAGTCTGTTTTCGTGTACAAGGAACTGAAAATTAAAAAAAAACTTCTATGTAAATAAATACAATGTATAACTAGATTTGTTGTAATAAATTCTATTATACAAGTTTAATATTGTGTTATTAACATTTTTTTTTTATTTCATCATCTTCGTTGCCAGCCAGTGTGTGTTCCGCTTCATTTCATGAATGACGAAATCATAGTGTAACATGTAATACGATCAATTATTTCGTTTTAGGATCAAATTAAAGGGTATAATAAAAGTCTTATATGTACCATTATTTGGTTTAAATAAACAAAGCCTGCACATACAGACACCGTTTTCCTCACACACCGGAAGGCGACGCTCAATGCCAACTGGATAAGTTATTTATTTATATCGATTTAATCGAACTCGGATTAAATGTTTTCGATAATATAATAGATTTTTTAAAAGTTTCAATTGATTTATCTATTTTTTACGTCTACTTTTATACTTATTACACAAATCTTTAGATGATGCATCCGAATTTATAGTGAAATGATGAAATTATTTTTAAACGTGAAGCAACTAGCAACGATGACAAAGAAAATTTTACACATAGCAATTACATTTGTGCGATGACTCATAAGTGAATTCCTGTCGCGTGAAACATAAAAACATAGTCTGAAAGTAATGTTAATAATTATTCCATACATTCGGTGATGTTTTACGCTGAATTACTCATAATGAACGTGAAATAAAACAAATGCAGATATATTTATTTAAATACGAATAATAAAAACAATAATAAAATTACTCACGGTATATACATTTGGTCGATGTAATAATAATAATAAACAAAACACGTTAAAACGACGCGTTCACGTATCGAGGCGTGCCGGATGTTATTTACGCAATACAATTTTAATATATTCATTCAAGTGAGTTGTTTGTAAAGCGCCGTTGCTGGTTAAACCGCTAATTAATTACATTGTTATGCCGTCGAATACTTAATGAGAATGAAACCCGAAAACAATGTATATCATTAATAACATTCTAGAAATCATATTAAAGCGATGTCATTATAGGTAGCTTTACAAAAATATGTGTATAGTTTTGTTTTAGGGAACGCTTTGTTTTATTTCTTAGTTTTGACATAACGATTTATGTATCTCTCTGTCTCTGCAATAATGTTCTATGTTGTACAATAAGTTGCATCATGTTTAAGCTATGAATGACGTCTGCTTGTAAATTTTCAACTTCTGTGATAAAAAAAATTTGATTAAGAGAAATAAAAGAGCTTATCACGAGTTATATTCTTTTTACAGGTGATTGAAAACTGATATTTTTATAACCTTGACACAATGTACGTTTAAAGATAAATAACTTATATTAATATTACTGAAAATTACGTAAGAATTATGAAAATAAAGAAAATATACTGTCTGGAATAAAAGAAATATTGCATTAGAGTCGTAAATTATGATATTAAAAAATCAACAGCTCACGTCAGTGGTAATTAACTTTTTATTCATTTTACTCACATATATAGTCTTTTATACTGAAATAGTTATATCATGTAGTTATCTTATCTAATAAGCCTAGTAAAAATAGGTATATCCAATAAGAATTAAGTATTGGACAATTGAAAAAATTATGCTCACGTTTAATCAACGCCACCTAGCGGGTGTTTGAAAAAACAATTTAATAAAATGATGTAAGTTAAAAGTCTAAACGGTTACAGAACGTTTAAATTTTTTTTATCATTTTTATTACTTATACTACAATAAGATTAATATTATTTAATTATAAGTAGAAAGAAACAAGATTGATATCTGTTTTTTTTTTCTGATATGATGAGAGCAAACATTGGCGGTAGACAATTTTCAGTGGTAAAATAAGCTTGGAATATGAGGAATTAGGACATTTAGTTTTATGAATAGATACATTAATGTTAATGAAAATCTTATACATTTAAAGGAAAACGTTAAAAATTACCTGTTGCTACTTGCTATCTCTGTACATTGTACCTCACGAAAATCTTAATTTTACTTCCAATATAAACCAGTGCTAATTTCTAGAACATGCAACTGTAAACCATATGCGTGCCAAATCGACTCAAGCTGTTATAGGTCATGGATCTCAGATATTTCGGAAGAAAATATAGATTGAAAACGTTAGTAATAAATTTTATAGATTATTCTGATCACCGCAGTAAAGATAACAGAAGTACTATATATATATATATATTATTTCATATATATTTTTATGTTTCATACCAATTATTGCCATTAAGAAAAATTCATTAATAAAAAAATTGTTACAAACCATAGCCGATCTTCTATGTCCGTGTTTTCTTCTGATATTTACTTTTTATATACCTACTTCATACCTTTCACCGTTTTGAGGAAAAAGTTTACGGAAAATACATCACAGCACGCGCAAAATGACAATAAGTATTAATTATGCCATGTAGGTCAATGTCGGTTTGACCAAATATGATTTATACATTTACATACATACATACATATATACATATATGAAAAATTTTAAATTAATTATCATATGCTTGTTATAAATATAAAACTTTACAATATAACCTCAGAAGTAAGTTTCGTGTACAAAACAATACACGGCGCATTTACGAACTGGAACATTAGATACATATGTCATTGCAGTTTTGTAGTTTGAATTTGATAAAACTGTACAATTTATTAAAATATTAATCTAAAAAAAAAATCGTTATGTAAAATAAACCAATCAAAAAGTATCGATTGGATCAACAATTCAGATTTCCACTCAAGGTTACGTTATATCAATCCGTGACGTACACATCGGCCAAGGTCGGATGTAACCGTAAGCCTAATATATTAATAGATTTAAACAACCCATTAATGAGCTTGTTTATTATCTTGTAAATTTAGGAACATCATGCATCATTTGTCGAATGTAAATTCTGATATTGAATATTAACTGTACGGTTGTTTTCAATCGAGTTTAGTTAAATGGCAAGTCCGTTTGTTAAACTCGTAACGATTCCCGGCTCGCAGAATCTGATAGCTTTACTTAAATTACTCAAATAATTGAGGTTTAAACCGATTGTTTACTAAAAAGATAATTTAAAATAAACATTTCTTTTAGTTAATGTAATTCTGATCAATAAACTAAGATGATTTTCCGATACTTCGTGTTGCGTCAGCTATTGACCTGTCGTTTGGTCACAGTACTAATTATTATTTATTACCTTATAATCGTTATCACTCTCGCTATACTTATTATTGTGTAACAGTGTAACCATCAGTTTCCTTCGAACTAAATACAGACAGATCTTATTTTTTCATTTATAAATACTATTTTTGTAGTTAGTAGGTAATCCTGTGAGCCTCAGAACTATTAATTTTAAGCAATACTTCAAAAGGAAGTCTCAAAATCTCTAAAATTACATTAAAGTTATTTACAGTTACCTTAATTAAATTATTTAATTAATACGATGCACAATAAACTATGTCATCGCCATATGTAATAAAAAAAAACATCGTTAAAGTCTTTCAGCATCGATTAAACTGCCATGAGGCATTATTAAATCGGACCCCATTTTACATTAATAGAACAAGTGTTCTTTGCAAACTCAAAAACAAACATTTAGTTCATTATTAATTAAGTATTACAATACATTTTTTCAACTTTTGCTAAGAATTATGACAAAACTTGGGCAATGAACTTTATAATCTTCTGTCCTTTCGAATTAGTTTCGTTTAATATAAATAATTAATATTAAAATAATAATTGAAACAACTTAGCTCATGCCAACGATAAATAAACATTTCAAGCGGACAATTAAACAGTTCAAACAGAGAAATAAACAGTTCAGAAACTAGTTAGTGGTAACTATCAACACGACCAGGTAGAAAATATTTATTTTTTTTTTTTACCAAAGAGTTTGTATATTTCAATAAATTTTTAATTATCTAATATAAAAATAATGCGATTATAAATATTCTATTATCAGGTAATATGAATTTAGTTATCACAAGTTTTTTGCTTATCACCTTAGCACTAGTTTCCATCATCACACTATATACGAAGCGTTTCCCGTTTCTGCTTCAATAACCTACGTTAAAACTATGTGCTAAGTTGTATGTATGAAATACTATTAACGTTCCGTATGTACGTATGTAACGGTGCAAACTTGGGGTAACCCTACAGAGCTTCTGTCTACAAATTAGGTTATAAATTCAATTGAAAGTAATATTGAGTATTAATACAATTAAAATACGTTCGACTTTCCAGTAACCGATAAAAACAAAGAAATTTCTGTAGCTCAAATATAGTATTTTATCATATGTATCTACATTGTATACACTATCGGAGAAATTAATAACAGCGTTAGTGCGTTTTTTGCCTTCATAAAAATTACACTTGCATAGCATTCGAACAGCGTACTTGCTTCAGAAAAACCTGTTAGTTCCACGAAGAGAGCAAAACGGAATATGAATATCTATTGCGGACGATCGCTGCTTAAGAAATCACTACCTTAACATAATTTTGAATTGGATAAAGGAGTTTGTTTCTTTCACGTACAAAACGCAATAAAAATAACTGATTAATAAATTGTATATATATATATATATATCAATCCTGTAATTCTGTAAGTATATTTTTAAAAGGTTAAAAGACAATGTCCTTTTTTTTAAACTAAATGTACTAGCGATAACTACAGTAACATTTCCGTTTCACACAAAATTAAATTAAATGAAGCTTAATTCATACATGATCGCTTTGCGGAATCTGAGTAAATACAGATTTATCTTAAAATAAGTGAAAACTACGTATGCACTATAGATCTAAGACTTTCGCTAGTTTATTTAAATATTAGTTTTATTAGGTATGCACTTCATTACTTGGTCGTTCTCAGACTTAAGACTACGTTTTATTAGTATTTTTGGTAGTAACTATAGAATAGATTCTGCCCAAAGTGATGAAATAGAAATTGATAGATGAAGCAGTCGCTACAAAGAGCTGTTGCTGATTTGAGAACTATTTTTATTATATTTTCAAGAGAACTATATGACTATCGTCATCGCAAAAATTACGTAGTTCAAGGAAGTGCGGTTTGCCAAAATTATTTTTATATATGACCAGTTAGAGATATCACGGTTTGAGATCTTGGTTTCTTGTATCTTACTTGTTCTATTTCTATCTCTAGATATAATGTTATACAAGTTTTGTCCATTTCATATAATACAACCTCATGGTGACATCTCTCGAGTCACACAAATTATTCCTAACCATCATCATCATCATCAGCAGCAGCATATCGGAGCCCACTGCTGGGCAAAGGCCTCTTCTCACAAGGATAAGGTTAGAGCTTTAACCGCCACGCTTGTTCAAGGCGGATTGGCGATTTCAAACATATAATTTGAAATTATAAGACCAGGTTTCCTCACGATGTTTTCCTTCACCGTCTGTCAGTGGTGTCTAAATACTCTTAGAAAGTACATATGACTCAGAAAAGATCACATTAGTACTTGCCAGATTTCGAACCCGCGCCTTCACGTATGAGAGGCGGGCCTTTAGCCTCCAGGCCACCACGACTTAATTCTGTAAATGTTTAGATATTTCTTTAAATTAAAAATCTTACAGTTTATTATAATTAAACAAAACAATTTGTAATAATTATGGAAAAATAACGGTTAGAGAATTTTTAATTTAATAAATTAATCAAATATTTGCAAAAAACTTATCTCAAATCCATTCAAAATTAATCATATAAGAGATATAATTTATACCACTTAGTGAGGGAGGTATTCTTCCTCAATGGGAAGGGGTGAGTTGAATGAAAGATCTTGTAGGAAGCCCTATGAATTTCTACCATCGGTATAAGGACAAAACAAATTAAAATAATTTCAATATGGCAGTAATTTTTCATGTCTTTTTTATATAACGGCTTTTATCAGCAGAAATAAATGAGAATAATATAACCTAAGCTAATTTTGTATATGATTTCCATGTTTGAAATCTTCAAAAAATGTTATTTCCAAAGATTCGGTCTAAGATAAAACCCGTACTAAAAGCACAGTTGTAAAATTAAACAACTTTCCTCAAAAATGAGAGTAGGACGAATACGTACAAAGCATACCAATAAGTTCATAGATAACAATCTAAAACTTAATGTGATATATAAAATAAATAAAAAAAACTACAAAAAGGTTCAAAAACCTTAAAATGAGATTCCAATCATTAATTTCATTTAAGATTTATAAAAACGACATTGCATGTCGCGTTGAAAGGTTGCATGATCAGGGATACAATTAATTTTATTACAGTTAAAGTAATCACTGAAACAAAACATAATTTATTATGATCGGTTCGCTGATTTGTTTTACTAGTATTCAACAAACTTTACATGATTTTTTTTTTAGCTGTTTCGAAATAATAAATCACATTGAAAACCTATGAAAGGTAACTAGCCTTATTTTACATTATATATTCGACATTCGTTATGTTTTAATTTTCATTATAATTAATAAAGAATTCTTCCTACCAAGTATTTATTAGTAAAAAAAATAATAAACTAGAAAATAGAACACCTATTATATATCTGTTCGCTTTCGATCAAAGTTTAAGAAAAAAAAATCTTATTTGATAAACTTCGTTAACAAAACAAATTAATTCAATAAATGTAAAAAATGGTCTATTATTTAAAATTTCTCATTGTTATTATAGCAACATTAACATGTTTAAAGCATGGCGGATCGTCAGCCGGCCGTGACCGCCTTAAGTGTCGCGAACCCAACTGGTTGAACGCGTTACGTAATCCGCTAAACTCTTTATAAGAATTTTCTTCTAAACAGATGCCATCACGATTTAAACGTTGATATAACCTAAAATACAATTAAACCGAGTCTTATTTTGCTACCATTTATGTTTTTGTTTATTTAGTTTATACAATGGGGATATGATTAGTTAGTTTTGTTTATTTAGTTTAAATTCCAAAACTAACACCATATACGTAAATACATAATAAATTCAAATATCAGAAACGTTTATGTTCAAACGAAAGGAAATATTAAATATATAATATAAAGAAATTTAACAAATTTTACCTAAATAATTATTTTGATAATATGCATGGGATACTTTTTTCATAGTGTAAGTACGAGAAGTGCAATTGCAATAAAATTTTCCATTTCATATAGAATAGCAAAAATTTATTATATATTTTGAAATATTTAAATTTTCATGATTTGAGTTTTATGTTTGCAATAATTTAAAATAAGTTTGTTTTAGAAACTTTTTTTGTTAAATAAAATTTAATACTTTTTAGTTTTGATAGCTTTAAATATAAGCTGAAGAAATATTATTCGTTACAGCAAAATTTTAATATGGTAGTCTCATTGCGTTAAACCTACATTACTTTTATTTGCTCATAGGATGAACTCAAAATCCTAGTATTATAAATGCGTGTCAGTATCATTACTCGGACGGTGACAATTTCATTATTTCTATAATTTTTAATTATAAGCTTACAATATAATTCACTAAAAACCTTATCTCTTATTAGGGTCTTAGATTTTATCAGTAACAAATTAATAAGATATACCGGAAATTTTTAATATTTCTAGGTTAAATCATACTTAATATTTTGGGTCACTACTTTTATCATATACACCGTTGACTATTATACATTGTGGCCGCTAAGACAAAGTAATGTATAGCAATTATAATATTATTTTAGTCCTTACAATTTGTCTCTTTGTTGTCATATTGCAACAATTTTTTTTTTACCAAGCTTAATAAAATATTAAAATCGTAGCTAAACTTATCAGAGCATAACATTGAAGTTAATTATTTGTTACAATTAATAGTTTATGTAGCCACAAGAAGAATTTATCAATTTTAGTATTTATATCACTAACCAAAATCATTATTAGGATTTGTAGTGAAACTGTGATTTGTAGTGAAAAGTGAACAATAGTCTGTGAGACAAATGTTGCAACTGTCATTAAAGACTCACCTGTCAAGAACTGACATTTCAAAGATGTTTCCGACGTTTGAAATTACAGATTTCTCGATTTTGTTTAGATGATGTTTGCTACTCAATCTCATTTATAGTATCACGTATAGAATAATTAAAATTTGTTTTAACGGCACTGTTATATCGCTCAATAAGTATACTTGTGAATTTGAGTGGAACGAATAATCTCACTAGATCAACTGCTGTTATAGGTTCTTTTTTAAATGAACGGAGAGAAGAGAAATGCTCGTGGAAGAGGACGCGGTCGTGGTCGCGGACGAGGAAGAGGCAGAGGCCGCGGAAGAGGGAAAAAAGTTCCCAAAGTTATGTCGTCAGATGAAGAAGAATGTTCCGTAGAAGAAACCAGTCAAGAACAAGATGAACCTCCGCCGGAAGAAACTAAAGAAGAACCAGAACAACCAGCAGAACCTGTTAAATGTATTCTAAATTTAAATTTATTATATTCTTATTAGTTTTCTATCTCATTACATGGCTTATTTCTTATTAATGGAAACAAACAACAAAATCGTTAAATTTGCTTAAAATTTTGTATCCAACGAAATTGAGTTGTGGACATTAGTCCATCCATTCAAAATCTTTTTTGCTTTATTTTAAGAGTCCTTTATTTTTCAGTGGAGGTACCTTCTGATATATCTCAATTAGAAGCTCCAGTATTCACAACACTTCAGAGAGGTCCCCCAGAACCGATGCTGCGGTTGGATTGGAGCCACCGAGCCACACTTATAGGGGAAAAAGTTCTTAATCCCATGATATATTGCTGTGATACTTGCTCAAAACCTATACTAATCTATGGAAGAATGGTTTGTAAATCATATGAATATGTTTTTAGCTAACTATTTAATTATTTTTACTATAAATTCAAAAATACTATGTTACTTAATATAAAATTGTATATTCTTCCAGATACCTTGTAAACATGTGTTCTGCCTGACCTGTGCAAGAGCTGATAACACACATTGTCCCAGATGCCGAGAGAAGGTGAAATTGATTGACTCCTAATAAATTTAATACTAGGAGATGTACCATCGCTTTATTTTTCTTTTTTTGGTATTAAAAAACTCTCGAAGCAAGTTGGGTGTAGTCATTCGAGTATTTTGGCACCAAATTGTTTTATGGACATTGGTAATTTTTAGCCCTAAAATTGAAATTGGTAGTTCAATCTAAAATTTTTGATAAACACCACCCCAGACAACTGGGCTATTGAAAAAATAAATTAGACATCAGATTTTCAGTTGCCAAGATCATCTCTGTGGATGAATGACCGTAGTAGTTAGTATAGCATTCCTTTCACTTCACTCAATGAAGTAATTCTTTATACCTTCAGGTGTTAAGAGTGGAACAGACCGGATTGGGTACAGTATTCATGTGCACACATTCAGGCACAAGATACGGTAACACAGGCTGCAGAAGAACTTATCTGTCTCAGGTACATTAATCATACTAATATTATACAGGGAAAAATTTGGGACAATGTATAGACATTTGTTGCCAGTTTATGCAAAAATAACTCAATGTAAGTTTCTGAAACTCTAACACCGTAACACACTCAAGTACAGTAGTAGTAATACTCTGTAGTACGGACATCAGAATAGTACAAAGACCAGTATTTTTCTTGGAATTCCATATAGTCCTTGTTTGATCACAGCATAAACATTTTTTTTTTTTTGAAGTACTATAACACATATAAATGTTGCTGCCAACTATATCCTTATTCCAGGGTCTTATACTTACTAATATTTTTTTCTATCTGGCAATCTCTCAACAAAAATTATAAATGGAATGATTAATTATTTCTCTACTGTTTCTGTTACAGCGTGATCTCCAAGCACACATCAATCACCGTCATGTCGGTGACAAGAACGACCCAGAACCTTCACCGCATCCTGCGCTTGCTGTGGTTAAGCCACTTCCGGTAAGAAAGTTCTTGTTACAGGTTACTGTACAAGGAAACATACACACTATTGACAATTTATATCCTAAGAATACTTTCTGTATGAATATAATTAAGGGAAGGCAATAGGAAAAAAATCTTAAATTTTGATAAAATTGCAAAGCAATAAATATCTGCACTATGAATGACTTCAATGAGCGTAATTACGCTAACAATCAAAACATTTGCCTGTTTGATGAGTACCGAGATCCCGTTTTTTGCTGGTTATCAATACATGCAGTTCCTAAGACATCTGGAGGGACATAACTAAGGTATTTGGTGACTAATTTGGCCCATTAGATATATAGTAACGAATTTTCTAGGCGGTGGTGGGGGGCGGGAGCAGCGCTGACCCTCGCCACCCTCAACACGCTCATGAACGGCGACCACGCACCAACCTCATCACTGTACCGATACACGAGGACTCCCACTCATACTACAACTACTACCAGGTGATAGGCGCACGTTCTCGAATCTGTTAATTATTAAATAAATTATAACTGTGAGTTAATTAATTTCTCCCAACAGTCACAGCCGGTTCCTCCGCCCGCTATGCCCACGGTGGGCAGTGTGGGAAACGTCGGTCCTCCCGTGAGCAACGTAGGTGTCGGTCTGGGGGGCGTCATGTCCGTGCCGCCGCCCTACTACGCCGCGCCCTACGCACCACAAACTGCGCCGCCGGCTACATACGTTGGAGGTTTGCTATGAATTTAATCTTATATCTAAAATACAAAAGAATGATATAATCAAGTCGAGTCATAAGTTCCTTAACACCCGCAAAAACTTATTCAATATTAACGAAATACTACCGAGATCAGAATATCAGTTTGTAAGATCTAATTCTGTAACCTGTAATACTGCCATAACATTTTACATGTACATAATAGGAATACCACTAACGTTAAGAGCCGAATGAGCTTACAATTTTATAATCGAATTTATTTTAGGAGCGCCGATGACAACCAACGTGGCGGGCGTGTCGCCAATGCCGGCGATGTCCACGGACAATCGCTGGCCGGAAGGATATCCGCCAGTGCAGTGGCCCAACACCCACCATTATTACAGGTAGCCATTGTATGATGGCTACTAGCCACAGTGGTCTAGTGGCCCGACGCACACCACTATTGAAGACAATATATACATCAGTGACAGCCAATATGATTATGTGTCCGAGAGCACGCCATACTATTTCTAATAACTTAAATACAGGCCATTAATATAAGACAATTTGTTGCTTGAGAAAGCTTCTCACATTTTTTATATGAAAAAAATATTAACCGTCTCAAAAGAAGCGTACATTCGATGGATCACTAATGACTATTTTATGAAAAAATTTTGTGTATTTTTATATGATTAAGAAATAATTTCAACTATTCGTGTATATGAAATGCACTGAGACTAAGAACAGTGATTATGTGAAATAAAAATGGTGAAGTGAAAATATTATAGTGTACACAGAGTAAAGTATGTAAATAAAATTAATATACATCCACTTGTATGGGACGTGTTAGATAGCATTCGTATATGAATATGTTACTGTAAAAGTTCGAACTGCGGTTAACCCTAAGATTTACCAAATCTTAATAGTAAATGTCCGAAAGAGGTATCAGTTTAGGTTAGGTTTATTGAAATTATAATTAAGAATTCTTTATTGTTTTATTCCTAAAACCAACATTACCAGCTGACAGCAGTAAAAGTTAGCATATACTGAATTCTAAAGGTCCAAAAACTCAAAAAAATCGTCCTTTTTTCAACATTTACCAAATCATTTCGGTCAATACAAAAATTTACTGGATAATCTTAGGATTTACCGCACTTAGAACTTAAAGTAACAAATATAAGTTACTTTAATACACATCTCATCTCACTTTGACCATAAATAATGATATACGGACACACTATAAAAAAAATACTTAATTACTGATGGTGTATTATTTATTAACACTATATAGTAATTATTATTTACAGGACATTCACTCACATAACAATACGTAACCGTAATCAAAAACATACATACATATTAAATACAAAACTTAACCTTTGAAAATAACCGACTGTTTTAATAATTGCATTATATAAAACAATCAACACGGAGGCAGACGAAATCTGGTCGCATATTATTTAAGTTCGGAAGATTTGTTAAAATGAATCAACATATATTGACGCTGTACAATGTTTGGGAGTTATCTTCGACGAGATAATTGAATAATTAATGATTTCCATATACATGAGAACATAATAATTTTTTTATGCACACCACACCTCAGTCTATCAGTCCGAATATAAGATAAATTACATCAAAGCATTCCGTTGAAACATCACAAATGCTTGTCATTTATTCCCAAAGACAATTCGACAAAATTTCTTTTTTTAAATACTGTTTCTCATGCATTTGAATAACAAAAATCAATGCCTTAGTTCTGTTGGAAAAATAAATATATACAATAATTTTAACTTTTCCGTTAAGTACTTTATAAAAATTTAAGAACACGGGAAGATTGGAGAAGAGATCCATTAAAAAAAAGCAGATATTTTGTCTTCACAAAACATTTAGAATTGTATTTGACAGGGTTCATTATTCTCATGTTGAGCTAATTTAGAATCAGACACTATACATAGATATATAGATTAAAAATTACAATGGAATTATTTGGACGATTCTTCAAAAGTATGGTAATGCAATTACTTTATTCACTCTCACAACAATCAAAATCGAATTACATCACAATTGAACATAAGGACACACATGAACGTCTTTCAATCTCGACTCCCAGGATAATTACAAAGAAAATGTTGAAACTCTCAGTCCGTTACTGATTTTAAACAGATCAGTAAAAAAGTATAAACAATATAATATAAAACCAGATCTCCCGACTGAAGTAATCCACTTATCATGATGTTTTAGTAGTAGGGGTGTCGGTTGTGATGTCGATGAGGGTAGTTTCTGGTGGAGAGGTCGGTGGTAGGGGAGGCTCACTTGGGAACGAAGGGATCACTTGCGGCGTCTGCGACTTCCTGACGGCCTCCATGTTGACTTTCATAGATAGATTCTTCTGTCGTGTCTGCTCCGAAGTTTTGGATAGTCTCTCGCTTAAAGCTTTAAGCGCTATTTGCCTGTTCAACATAAAAAAAAAATTAATACAAAATCTTTCGTATATAATTCATATAATTACGAATAACACAAGCATGGAATATATTATACGTTGTAATCATTTAATCAGGACAACACTATGTTGAGAGTCAAACAAAATTTCACACACCTCCTCCGTTCCATATCTTGCGGTTCGACTCCCGGCATAGATATTGTCAGGCCTCGGGGACTCAAGGCTAGCTGAACTCGTCGCGGCGACGCGTTACACACTCCAACACGCACCAGACAACGATGGATCGGATTCAGTATACCTCGCATCACGGGTTGCATAACCGTTGGGAAGAAACTGAAATTTTCATAATAAATATCAGTAATGAGATATAAGATTTACGCGAGTATTTGTTGAAATAAAACCAATATTTTTCGGATTTACTACGCGTTTATAATTATATCTGAGACGTTCTCATCTCGTCTGCCCGAGATCACGGCTGATGCGAAGTAACCGTAACGTCGGGAGTATGTAGTTTTTAAATAATAAAATCCGCATAGTAAATCCGAATAACACTAGTTTCATTTAAATAAATAAATATTTACGAAAATTATTAGTTTTATTTCAAGAATTTTATTTCTCTTCATATACAGGTTCTTAAATTGAAAGAAATCACATGTAATTAAACATGTTATTTAAATTATAAAAAAATTTATATTTTTAACTAAAAAACTAATATCTAACTGCTGAACAAAGAAAACAGGCATCTAATAATAGACATGTACATGCCTGTAAAAAACCTATTTTCTCCTATTAATATTAAACCACTTCATGTTTGTATGAAAATTATATTTTCAAGATAATCTTTATAATTCTTCTGTATTATTTGTATCACTTATTTTTAATACGACCACATTGTTTTTTTTACGGCTTTATACATACTTATCGAAGCTGAAATTATCGGCCATATCTCCCCGAGTGCCGCTGCTGTGCCGTTGCCAAAATCTAAGATAAATCCATGACAGGAGGGTGCCACTTCCCCACATACAAGGATATGTTCCCTCTAGAGCATCAACGGCCCATAGAATTATTGCCGCTATGAGAATCAATAGCGGCAGTGACCTATTCGTTAATTTACCTGAAATTATATGTTCATACATTTTAACAATAAATAAATTTACTTTCATTGTGATATTAATAGTATTTTAAGATAGGATAGTGTTAAAATACTTTATGTTAATATATTAGTAAATCCAAAAAAACAAAAATAGTTTAAAAATTAATTCATTTAAATGATATATATTTGGTAGTTACATGAATTAATTGCTTTTAGCTAAATATAATTATTCCCATAACACAATAACTTTTCCCAATATGACAACTTGTATTCAGAAGTCGCTGAGAAAGTAATATCGTGTATAACATGACTAGCCAATAAAATGAAACCTAACTATTATCATTTATTGATAATTTCCTTGATAAAGAAAATGTCATACCTATTAACATCAATGAAATCTACGTTAATCACCTATATTCGTGACATATATGTAATTTTTATAACACATAGAATGACATAAATTAACTCGGAATACGATAAATAAATTTATTGATACATACCCAATGGTGTTTTAATAAGGAGATGATCTGGCATAATCTGTTTCACGGCTACACTCACACCCGCCAAATAACCGGCGAGGCCGTGCACATGAATATCGAACAGAAGTGCGGTGTCTTGAGTCCAAGAAAATATCACAAGATAATAGAATGTTGTTAAGAATGCAACGCCTGTGTTCGTGAAGAAAAAAAACTTCATCATCTCCATCTGACCCCATAATGGCTCTATTAATTTCCCACACAATCCAACAGTCACTATGTCAATAATCACCTCCCACAAATGTATCTCAAGAAACCAGAACGTGAAAGTGGACCACAATTGAAATGAAGGTGGCAATAAATATCCTGGAGTAACACTAAGAACGTCCACAACGTCATCAGAATATGATAAAATATAACCAATGATAACAACTACACAAATAAACTTTACGGAAGGCGATGTGTTTCCTAATAACGCTGAAAATTGTTGTCGTAAATATGGTACATTACGACTAAACACTCTGAGAGCAGCCATTTTTATGACGGATGTCACCGTTAAATACAATGTCAGTGTCATTTCGTGATCTATGACTTTTAGGATTTTATATCATTGGTAATAGGTATAGACAAAACTCTATTAGCTACAACTTATTAAGAAGGCAGATAGTGTAGAGTGTTTAGAGTAAGCTTTGTACCTTTGTGAAGATGATTTAAATTTCATTAATTTAATATTTAGATTAACATATCTGGCCCAAAGATTATAGTTAATTCGAAATAATTATATTTGGAAAAGAATTTAATTGGATAGCCCACATTTCTTCTGTCAAATATTTTTTTTAAATCAAAATTATGTACAATTCATGGCTATTTTCTGTCAACCTTGTTTTCATAGATTTCAGTGTCCTAAAAGAATGGCCAGACATAAATGCAGCCACTGTTTTATATACATATATATATCAATTATACAGTATTTCTCTTTTTCTTAACACCATACCTAAAGCGATATAGACTAACACTCTCCATTAAATCATTTATGTGAAGATCATTGCTTTTTATTATAAGGGAAATATTATCAGACCCATCTCTACAAAATTGATGTAGGACCTGCTTCAGGGTAAGAGTAAATCAGGATGGATAGAGGCTATATAGAACTTCCCAAAAATTTTTATAATTGGAATAATCAAAATGGCGGCGACGGGAGGAAAAAGTGGGAAAGGAAGGGAAAAAGGGAAGGGGTAGGAAAGGATGGGAAAAGGGAAACGCAACCGGCTCTCTCATTCATCGGATGAAACGCAACCATTAAAAACTACTTCACACCGACGTTCTGTAAGAGGGTGGTACTTCCCGATCAAACCAGCCCATGTTCAATCTGTAGTAACTGACTATAACTAGGCTCTCCTACCCGTAGATTTAAAAAATATTTATTTAAAATTTTGCTGTTATGTACGTCATAACTAGAACACTTAACTTATGTAATTTTACATTTTTTTTATTGAGATAGAACTAAACGTTTTATACATTAAGAACGCTTATAAATATGTGAGGTAAAAAGATCATGGCTCATGTCTATTACAGCATTAAAAGTCGCGTTACCGAAATTTAAGAAATACTAGTTAGTCTGCAGTCAACTATAGTGTACATAAGCCCTAATTTTAAGTGTTATCTGTCAGTCCAAATTCAAGCTTCAAATTTCAAACCAAAAGTCATAATCACTAAATAATAAATATGATATTCGCTAATCGGTATTCATACTTCATAGTAGCTATATATTTATTTGGACTGAAGTTGTATTGAAACCTACTTTTGATTATAAAGTTGTAATTATTGTTTTAAATTATATAACATTAAGCTTAAATGATTATTCAAAGACTTATTGGAAGCGCTTTAGTGGTAAATATGGCCTTAATTTACATATTTTATGCCGATATTTACTTTTGAACTCAATAGAATAAATATGTACATAATTTTTTTCCAGTTACGTATAGCAAATCTATTCGGTACCGGCGTTATGGCTTGTAATAATGCTACCAAATGTGGCAATATTAATTATTTATCCCAAGAAAATGCTGCAGCGCTTGACCAGGATTTATTTACAGAATATAAATTTAGTGTTGATCAATTGATGGAACTTGCCGGGTTGAGTGTAGCTACTGCTGTCGCAAAAGTATATCCGTCATCAACGTAAGACGCTGATAAACAAATTAGATAAAAATTACCTTCAAAATCAATTAAGCTAATTTGATTTGACTGTCAATCTATTAATGTTTAATTATCTCGTCTTTATATACATGCTATGCAGTTTCTATGTAGATGTTTTTTGTTATTTAGGTATAAATCAGCTCTAGTTGTATGTGGTCCTGGTAACAATGGGGGTGATGGCCTAGTGGCAGCACGACACATGACTTTATTTGGATATAAAGTAGCAATATACTACCCCAAGCGCACACCGAAGCCCTTGTATGAAAACCTTCTGTTACAATGTGAAAAATTTGGTGTAACTGTCCTACAATCGTTACCGCCTAAGGAAGATGTGAAGAATGAATACAAAGTGCTTGTAGATGCACTCTTTGGTTTTAGTTTTAAGCCTCCCGTGAGAGAAGCATTGAAACCAGCTCTGGATGTTTTGATTGATTCAGGGTTGCCAGTATGCAGGTTATTTTAATAATTATTGCGTCTAATTAGTACCTAAACACTAAAAAACATATTTATTGCTCCACATTCTTCTACTTTTTACAGTGTGGACATACCCAGTGGTTGGGATGTTGAAAAAGGACCACAGTCTGAAAATTCTCTTCAGCCGAACCTTCTGATCTCATTATCAGCTCCGAAACTCTGTGCTAAACCTGAAATATTAAGTAAACTTAATTGCAAACATTATTTGGGTGGTCGGTTTTTGCCTCCTGGTATCATAGACAAGTATAATTTAACATTACCACCATATCCAGGCCAAGATCAAGTTGTTGAAATATAACATTTATTCTTCTAAGTTTCTAAAATAAATGTTTTTTTGTTATTATGTGTTTTAATAAAGATCCTCATAATTGTCATTTTAAACCAATGTTATTATTTTTGCACTTGTAAAACTTAAAATTGTTACTCATTCATACTTATTATGACGTTATGTATTATTTAATAACTTTAAAAGCTGAATGACCTTGATGAAATTTTATAAATCGGAAGTTAAAATAGCAGATTAATTTATGGTAAGGGGAATAGAGGTTCTAAGCCCGTTTTATTAAAAAAAAAAGAAAAAGAGCTCAGTATCACAATGGGGTCATTCGATAAATTTTTACATCTTATTAAGAACATTGGATATATTTTTATGATATAATAAAATCATATGATTTTAGTAAATATATCATAAAAATACAAATATTTGTAATGTTTAATTTCTGAACGAAATCTGGGAATGGCGTTATGAATTTCGCGGTACAATTGACAGCAAATTTTCCCGCTTAACCGTCTTTCTTGTCATTTTCTAAGACGTCGGTGGCATTATTGTTTGAGAGAACAAGAGTTTTCTACGTATTATACTTAATTGGGACCAATTTTACTATATAGCAGGTATTTTAACTGTGTTCTTAACTTGTAGACCAAATTTGCGTCACTCTATTACTCATACTTGCTCAATTAGACTTTTTAACAGTGGCCGAATTTTAAGTGGCTTTTTGTTATGGAACTTCTTATATATCCATTACAGTTCTCATATCTAGACTCTTGAAACTGTCTGAATATGTTTCTTATTTAAGATGATTCATTTCATTTATACTGTTTTAGATAATTAACCATGTTCGAAGCACGACTTCTCCGTAGCTCTATCCTGAAGAAAGTACTGGAGGCAATCAAGGATCTCCTTACTCAGGCAACTTTTGACTGTGATGATAATGGTATACAGTTGCAGGTTGGTTATCACGTTATTTTAGTTTTAATTTTCCGTATTTCGAAATATTTGATAAAACTTTTAAATTTTCAAAAATGCCAAGATATACTAATATATTTCTAATTTAGGCTATGGACAATTCACATGTGTCTCTTGTATCACTCACCCTGAGAGCCGATGGATTTGATAAATACAGATGTGACAGAAACATCTCAATGGGAATGAATCTCGGCAGGTATATAAATTATTCATACAAACCATTCTGAAATATCTCAGTTAAACTCACTTGATTTTCTTAAATAGTATCATCTTACATTCGATCAAATTATATGTGAGGTATAATTATTCCATTTTTTTTAAACTTCCAGTATGTCTAAGATCCTAAAATGTGCTGGTGACAAGGACACTGTAACAATGAAAGCGCAAGATAATGCCGACACAGTCACCTTTGTGTTTGAGAGCCCTAACCAGGAAAAGGTTTCCGATTACGAAATGAAGCTCATGAATTTGGATTTAGAACATTTGGGTAAATTACTTTCAAATAACAATTCTGGAAAAGTATTACATTTATAAGCCAATGATTTTATTGGTGAATATTGTATGAAAACTATTTGTTTTTTTCTGATAAATAAAATATATATTTTTTTAAACACTTAGGCATCCCAGAGACAGAATACAGTTGCACAATTCGAATGCCAAGCGGTGAATTCGCAAGGATTTGTCGTGATCTATCACAGTTCGGCGAATCTATGGTGATATCTTGTACTAAGGAAGGTAAGAGGAATTGTGGTTGTAAACTAAATTTTCTAATTTGTTATTACGATTAACTGTTATTCAAATAATGATATTTAAGATTTTTGTAAGTATTCATTGAAATGAAAGCAAGTTTTTCAAATAAAACTAGGCTTTTTTTATTATTTTGTTAGTACATACGTCGTTTTGGTTAGTTCGTAGCACTGTGATCACTGCCAGATGAGACGATAATGACACTGTTATTGTGTTTCAGGAGTAAAGTTTTCAGCAAGTGGTGACATCGGGTCGGCAAATATAAAGCTGGCTCAAACAGCATCTATTGATAAGGAAGAAGAAGCCGTTGTTATTGAGATGGATGAACCAGTCACACTCACCTTCGCCTGTCAGTATCTTAACTACTTCACTAAAGCCACTTCATTGAGTCCTCAGGTAAATATTCCTTACTTGATCACATTTTACAATAAACATACATTAATCTTAAGCACATAACATTATGTTACCTCAAGGGCTAGTAGAATTATTAAATTAAAATTATCATACAAATGTAATGCAATGTATGTAAATTTTATTTCATATCAGATTAAACAGCCCATAAGAGAAAAAAATGTTTTAAATATAATCTGTGTCTGCTAAATTGTTCTAATGATAATTAAAATTCATACAAACTCAAACCTCTATATGATGTGATGTTTGTTCAATAGTGCAAAAGTATGTATGTATGAACATGTCCTTAACTCCTGAACCAATGTTTTCATCAGGTACAGTTGTCGATGTCAGCGGATGTCCCCCTGGTGGTGGAGTACCGCATCCCGGACATAGGTCACATACGTTACTACCTCGCACCCAAGATAGAAGAAGACGACAGCTAGGTTATCATATATCATGTTTCCGAGGTATTACAACAATTGTGACAGGTCCAACTATTTTGCTATAATTATATTGATCTTTTTTGTATTTTTTTTTTATTTTCCCTACAATGCTTTACATTGGCTTTATAAGTTATACACATGTGGCAAATAATATAACACTTATTAAGAATTTAAAAAAAAAATTAATGTTATAGTTATTTTAAATATAGTGAAATAGTGCGGGGACTCAGAGCTACGCTCAATCGAAAGTATTAAAATGTTCAATGTCTTTATTTTTATAAAACTATATGATACAATAGTGTTCATGTTTCACATGTATTAAAAATAAAACTCACTCAATAAACTGAAACGGAATGACCTCAAGTTACTACATAACTAGCCGAGTAGTTGTTAGTGCGTTCTTTGAATTAAAAAAATATTCTCAACTAACCGAGGGAAATACTACAAGCTTAATTTAATACAAATTAAAACTTATCCACTACGTTACTGTGACTAGAGATGACGTCACCGGTAGTATCTTAAAACAAATCCTAAAGCTATTCACATTAAGGAGGGTGGGCAAGAAACAACTGCACCCGCTTACACTGTCTTCATCAGACACGTATATAATCAGACGAACATGTACCACAATCGTTTAAATCAACCGCCATGGGAATGTATACAACATATAACTGTCTGACCGGCCGAGGTTCGGCGATGTGTCAGGTTATCTATATAAATATTAACACCGAGAATGAGTTCCAAAAAAAATTATTAACCGACTTCAAATGGAAACGCGTCGTCTATTGCTAAAGACGGTTCTTATACTATACTACATCAGTAGTCAGTGGTCACAACAGAGTGTGCTTCAAGACCGTAACCGGAGTCAAAACGGAATAGTTTTTGAGAGAACTGACATACAAACATACATATGATGATTAAAACACAGAAGCTATTTAATTGAAATCGGTTAAACTGTAGAGACCGTCTGAACTGACAGTCATTCATATACAAAACGGGTTATCATTAGAGCGATTGATCGTCACACGACTAGCGGGTGCTACTTCCACTTCTTGGCGGAGAACAGTACGGCGCGCTGCTTCAGGAACAGAGAGTAATTCTGTTTCCGAAGCGCGGCGGGCGGCGCGCTGTCCGGGGCGGGGGCGGAGCCCGAGCCGGCGGAGCTTGGAGCCCCGGAGCCGCCTCGCTTGCCGCCGCGCCTCTTGCCTTCTGACGTAGATATAGTGTACACGCGCTTACCGCGTCCTCTGCCTCTTCCTGGTGGATCAAACGTCAAATACATATTGTCAGTACACTATACGTATATAGCCATAATATCAATAAAAAAAAATTGTGATGGACTGTTATCTGTCTGTAGAAGATAGATATAATGAAATATTTCAGTCTACCTACGTTTATAGAAAAGCATTAGTTTAAGTGTAGTGGTTTGCAATAGGAATTGAACAAGAGAATATATAAGAATATCAAAAGGCCACTAAGTCACTTTTACACGGATGAGTCGCGGGTCACAGCCAGTAGAATATTATAATTTAAGTCTTTCGTTCCGTCAGCTGTATATGAGATAACATCCCCACCTGCCCCCCCTCCTCTTCCTCAAGTCTCTTTCTTCAGGTCGCTGAGCGAGGGCGGAGCGCCGGCCTCCTCGTCGTCGATGCGGGCGGGACTGATGACCTGGTCGTGCAGCGTCCGCAGATGTCGCAGCAGGTTGGACTTCACATTGAAGCCCTTGTTACACAGACCGCACACGAACGGCCGCTCTCCTTGCGTAATGAATTAAATTATCCCAGTTTACTCACAATTGAACTTATATACATTACTCCTATATAATTAGTAGCTTTCACTTAATATATTTAATTATACGTCTATTTTATCTCTTCTAAGAGAGAAGAGAGTAACAAACGATCATACATTTAATATAAATCATCTGCCTTACAACAATATGACGGAATCTAAGTATCATACTCTTCGTATAACGCGACATACCTGTGTGTGTCCTCATGTGTATGAGCATGGAGGCGTGCGAAGGGAAGGTCTTCTTGCATTGCGAGCAAATCTTGTTTTGCTCACCGTCTGTGAAACGATTGTGACGTTTTGGTGGTGCACTGTTGTTTGATATGGCCAATTCTGGACAACCGACATCGAAGGGACATTTGTTACATTAAAAACCTCAATACTTCCTGTACGAACCAACTAGGACGGAGGCTTCGGACAAGGGTTGTACATAACTGAAGTGATTATCATGACGGCAGCGGAGCGAATTAACTCAAACGCGAGGCAAGCACTGCTCGTGAGAATACTATACAAGGATGATGAGTTGTCGAGAATCAGCCACACATAACAATCAGGGTTCAGCTATGTCACAGGAGCAACGTCATTAGTGTGGCGGCCTTACAGATATTTGCGATGACTCCGACACGCGTCCGCGACTCGCGAGACACAGCATTACTGTGGAGCGCGAATCGCTTTGATGCCACATTATAAAATTAAAATGTTTTCAAGCGACCCAAAACCTAGTCGGTTCACCGTCAAATAAATGTAATGCCATGAGTTGTTTGTTATAACATAACATATAGTAAAGAGCACGGTACAAACAAAGTTAAAACCTCGCTTGAAACAAAAGTATCCCTCCGCGCGGAGAAGTGAAACTTCGTAATGCGGAAATAAAATAGGGAGAGGTAGAAATAGATTTTTAAAGTCATGTTGTTTCTGTAGGATGAACTTTATTAACATTACGTTGAGCTTACGGTTCACAATGTACCGCATCTTTCAATCATCTTCGGGTGGAGCATATTATCCTTTTTACGTACTCGGTACTCTCTCTGATATTCTGTGGGTGATTTTCTTTTCGTTCGAGCGCCATTCCCTCTTACTCTGTCTCTTTTTATCCCCCTCCCCTTCCCCAGGAGTGTTAAACGTTTAACGCAACCTTGTTAGAAGTCGCATAAGAAATTACTTTCAAATTAATGAATATCATAAATAAATTAATATAGAACAAGTCCGTACTGCAGCTAATTTCACGACGCTCACGCTGTTTACTTTGCTGCATAGAAAGAATACAATGCACATGTGCTTGGAATCTATGGAATCACTCTCTTTCTCTTTCCTACTTTTTACATTTGTGTATCTTTCTTTCTTTCTCCCTCTAGCGTTGGAATATTGGACGCTACTCGTTGCTAACGCGAAGGCTGGCCTATAACAGGCATAATACGAGCATGCGTTCGAGCGCCAATCATTCCCTCTATGTCTCTTTTTATACCCCCAGCGTTAAACGTTTAACGCAACCTTGTTAGAAGCCGCATAAGAAGTTTCACTTCAATAACGAATAACGCTGAAGTCTACTGTATAATAATGGCATACAGAATCTTCGTACCATTTGAATGTTAGCATATTATTATAACAGCTATTATATAAATGTATATAGTATTATCCTCACCTGTCTCTGTGTGTGTTCCCTGCACGTGTCGGACCCACTCGGCGGGGTTGGGGAAGTGTTTCTGGCACAGATCACAGCGGAGTAGTGCCATCGTCTCCTCCGTGTCGTCACTCTGTCATTACAAATACATTACTAACTTTCAATAAACATTTTTCATTCAAATATGAATGAAAAGAAATGTGTGTTCCTAACGGAAATCCGAAAGAAGCATTCTGTGCGATGTGTGTTTATATATGTATCTGTGTAAATGCGTATGTGTGTGCACGTACTCACATACGCTCGTGTGTACGCATATACGCGAATGTCTGTAGAATGCGCGTATCATTGTGTACTTGGGCGGTATGTGTGTAGGTATGTACACGCGCGTGTATATGTGTGCATGAGGGTACTAACCGCAGAGCGCCTCCTCTTCCTGGGATGGTGATGGTCGGAATGCGCGTGTCTCTGTACGTGTCGGACCCACGCCGCGGGCACCGTGAACACCTCCGCGCACAGCTCACACGCCAGAGGACTGTACAACTGTATGGAATATAATGATAATATATGTATACAAAATACACTTTACTGATATCACAGTATCTGAGTTTTGAGCGAAAAAATTGTTTCTAAACTTTTTAGATATAAGTTCAAATAATTTTATTGAAGTTGACTCTGACTTCAATAGAATAAAAATGTTTAGAAGTTGCAAATTTTTTATAGACATAAGAACTATGTGAAAGTCTTTAAAGTTGAGCATTTTAATGGAAATATATATAAGTATAATAATTATATGATATGATAAGATTTGTGTATAGTATTAGTATCATGATTTACCAGGCTTTCCTCTTCAATATCCATGTCATCAATAGGTTCTGACTTGACACTCATCTCGGCTTGGAAAATTTCAGCTATAGACCTCTCCTCCTCCTCGATACTGCTCGCATCCCACTCCGGCTCATCCTTAATCTGGATCTCTGTGCTTGTGTCCGGAACACTCTGACTAGATTTCTCTGGAAATTAACACAGATATTTAATAAGTATCAAAAAATTTGTATTATTTTCATACAGACATTGAAATGTAAAGAATTAAGTGCTAATGGAAGAGGCAATATTTGAAGCTGAGAATTTAAAAAGTTCTCAATAGATAATAAATTTTGTAAGGTAATTTGGGAATATATATATAATATTTTATATATTTTCTTAGTTTGAGAATTAATAGGTAAGGTAAGCTTATGATTGTATACATGTAAATATGTATAGAAATAACATAATATTAAAATTAAACATTAAAAATTGATTTTATTTTATTAAATATAGTGTTATGAGGATAAAAACACACTAACCCAGTACACTATCTTAATAAAATAAATCATACCTACTTGAGCTAACGGACGCATTGTCTGGTTCTTCCTGTTCCTTTTCCTCTTCCGCTTGATCAGTCTTCTGTTTCTTCCCGTACTTCCTCTCAGCTGCATGTCGACGCAGTATTCTTGGTGGTGGGGTTTCATCGGGAGAGTCCTCAGCATTGGAAAGTATTGGTAATGAATTGGCCTCGGTGGCTGGAGCAGGAGCCACCAGTATAGTCTGACCTTTCGGAGCACCAGGTCTCAATGCTGCCGCTTGAGTGCTGCCTTCTGAAGTCTTTATAAACACCAGCTTTGGTGGACCGATGAACATAGGTCTGAAAAGATTTAAAGGCCACAAATATATTTATTGGACAACATTGAAAATAAATGGTTTAAATATCAGCATCCTATCAATGTTTTTATTTAATATTTCAAATGCAGTGAACACTTCTACATAATGTACCTTGTGACGCCCTGCGGCTGCACGGGGTTGAAGGTTTTAAGGAGTTTATCATCTTTTTTTACGGTGAGCTTTGGTTCATCTGGTTTCTTGGCTTGCTTGTTGATGTTGGCCGGCTGGGTTGTTGTTTTTTCAGCGGGAGTTGAATCACCACCGGCCTCATCGTTCTGACGCCACAAACCTCTTATTTTAAGCACTTCACCCGCCTTAAGCACTGTATCTAGAACCTCATTTGATACAGTTGTCTCACCTAAACAATATTTTAATATTATTTACGTTATTACAAACAAACAAAACAAATGTGCTACGTTCAATAAATAACAGTTGTGCAAAGTGCAAATCATATATCATGGAAATAACGCACCTTTATACATATACTCCACTAGGATCTTCAAAGCCTTTGTTGAGATTTCTGAAGGGAGAACTACGTACAACATCCCGCCCATTCGCGTCACAGATCGCTGTCCCTCGAACAACGTGCTGAGATAAACGCTGCAAGAGCTCAGTATGAACTTGTGTGCCGGTATCTGCGACCCGTCCATAGTACAGAGCACGACATCCGTGAAACGCTCCGAGCGCAGCAAAGACGCTACCGAGCCGTTCAGATGTGAACTGTGAGAATGCCATTTCAACTGGTAGGTGTCCGTCGAAGTCATGGTCTCATTCTTTCATCGTAAGTCTGTTTACAAACAATGCCAATCAAAAAAACGTTTGAACTTTCAACTCGGAAGACAATGACGTAGCCGCAAACAATCTCATTCAAATTTCGAACCCACTTTTTGATATAACATTTTTTTTAAATACAATTGACATTTGGAATTATAACAATATTTGTATAATTTTAATGTATATATATATATACAAATTAAATACTTACATAGAAAAAAATAATTAGCAAAGATTAAATTTTTTGCAGCGAGAGGCTGTTTTGAAACAATAATAATACATTCTAATTAAAATCAAATAATAGTTACTTAAACACCTAACACAACGGACCATGAAACAGCAAATACGATTCGACGAATACGTATCCTTTATAAATATAAAATATAAAAAGTACCTTTCACAACTATCGATGTATAAATTTCGAATGAGCCGCTATCACGAGATCGCTTACAACGTCGTTATATTACTTAACAAAATCACACATCTAATAAGTCGAAGGACGCGCAACCACCGCGTGCGACCCTCTAGCTGGGTGTGCGGCGGCTGCGGCTCCGAAAATCGATGAAATTCGTATTGATTTAACGCGGAAAGCGGGGTTGCGCGTTTATCTCATCGATCCGTGTCCGGGAGCGTCTAGCGGCGCGTCACCGGGAGCCCGCGCCTGCGCCCCACGCCCATCTCAGCACTACCCTATACCACTGTTCATGCGCAAATTCTGTATAGCCATAGCTATTATTACTTATCCTTCCCCAGTTCTTCCGATGATTATGATTGCACTCTATTATATCCCTAATCTTATGGAAGTTACAACATAAATTCAAATGGTAAAAGTGTTTTTTGGTTATAATTAATGTAATTACCATTACAAATTAAAAAAAACTAAACTTTATACAAAACCAATCATAGTTTAATTATTTTTATTAATACAAATAAACATTAAAAAATATTTATATCAGTAAATCCAACCAGTGTCATTATAAATATTTTGTAACAAACCTTTTTTTTCATGTAAATTATATTTTTTTTTCGTAATCAGAATAATTGACATGGGATTTGAAGAATAGTTGAATTTAGTATGTAAAAATATAACTTTTTTATGAATATAGCCACTTTCTCCATACGAATACTAAAATTTTATATATGTTATATGTAATTGATGAATCGACCTCCTATAATGTACTCAAACATCCATACATAAAAATATGTTCACGTATTAAAATTCTGAGCATTCTGTTGGTTCAAGAATTTACCTATTATTTTTTTCCCCGAAAATCCTTGTAGGCGTTGTGTACCGTAGCGGTGAAAATTGACGTATTGGCAAAACAAAACAATTTCTAAGCCAACTGTTAACTTTATTAAAAACTAATGAATAAATAAATTAAATATTAACGTAGCAATCGCAATCCGTTATGATATGGACATGAACGAAATATATATTATTTTAAACAACGAATATTTATATATTTTAGAAAAAAGTAGTATAAATATTATTTATTAAAAAAAAAGTTATCCAAGTTATAATAAATATGTACTCACGTTTAAAATGTAATCCATGTAGTATAACGTATTGAACAACAGTAAACAGTGTATTTGTATGACGGGCGAGAGGCGAGGGTCACGCGAATCGCGTGCGCAGACGATATTGATTTTACCGGCGAGTTGCGACCCCACACATTTTTAACCCCCCTTCGATGTTCTATGCCTAGATATAAGCATCGATTAATCGTACAAAGAATTAAGTTTTTTATGATTTTTATTTTATACTAGTTTGTAACGTAAGTATAAATTTTATATTGTTTGTTATTTGGTATCATATTTCAGCTTAAAAATATTTAGGATGAATGTCTTGTTACTTTAATATTGATGTATTCTATATTTTTGCATATCGAAATATTTTCTAATATAAGGTTATTTTTTGTATAGTATTATTGAGGTAGTTATTATTTTAGTATCATAATTATTCGTTTTAACTTGTGATAATAATAATTAATTGGTTTGACTCAAATTAGAATGATTACATCCGGTATCTCCGGATTTTATTAACCAAAAATCAATTGGTATGTATTATTTTTAATTATTTATTTTTTGTGTTTAAATAAATTAAAACGATACAATGATTATAAATTTTGAATTAAAAAAGGATATAAATATATTTATTATTTCCTTAATTAAAAATACAAAGGATTTTTTTTTTCAACAGATTAATAAATTCGATTCGTCTGTCATTTAAAACTTAATAAATATTTTTGGCGCTTTAATTTATATGTGCCAGTATCAAAATATATATAAATAAAAAAGAAATGGAGGAGGAATATATTACACCGATAATATAATCAATGCTTGCATCACCATTAGTTACGGTTCAATGAACCTTACTTATGGGTGAATCGCCATTATAGAATATATTATTCTCAAAATATCATAAAAAGTTTAAAAAATGTATAAAAATATAATTTATTAAAGTCTAATTAATATTCAGAGAGGGCAATAATTTTATTGACGGAAATGTATTAATTAACTCGTATGAAAAAATTTTAAAATCCGTTAGTTATACAAAATTATTTGGAAGTTATCTTTTGTGTGTGTCATAACTACGCAATTACACATTTGAAACAAAAAACACTTATAAATGTCATTTTATAATGAAATAACTTTTTATTTAACAAAAGTGATGTATAATATATTTATTCCACATTTTATATATAAAACTAATAAACTTATTTATAGATTTTGCAAACTGAAACGAGAAAATTAAAAAAAAAATATGTTAAGAAATAATTTATTACGTTGAATCAGTATGCGAGTTACGTTAGTAGCTACATTCTGAAGACAACAGATAGATTATGAATTAATTTAATTAATTAAAATTAAACTTAATGCTACTGATAACGATACAACCTTCTCGATGTGAGGCTGTATGGGTAATAAAACTATTACTATTTATTACTAGTCCGAAGATACATTCCCGAAAAATGTAGGTACCTACATTTTTTGATGTATTATTAGTAGGTATGCATAGTTTGAATCGTTAAACTAAATGTAAACAGTTTCCCGTTTTTCATTTAATAACCTATATTAGTACTATAATATGCAAAGATGTATGTATGTATGAATTATTAACGCTCCCTACCTAGCTACCGTGATCCCGGGCAGGTCATGAACACACATCTCGTCTGCTCGCGATCACGGTTGCTGCAAAGTAACCGAAACGTCGGGACTATGTAGTTTTTAAAAATAATAAAATACGCGTAGTGATCCGAAAATATTAGTTTCATTTAAAACTTAAATGAATACTCGGAAAAGTCTTATATCTCATTAAGAGGAGTTATATCGGACTCTCGTCCTGAAAAGGATGCACTGCCTACTAAAACCACACGGGTGTCAGACGCACCGCTCTTCTGCTAAGTCAAAGGGCCCGCAATTTGACATTTTGCTATCGAACGTACAATACTTGTGAGTCTGAATCTTTGAGAAGAACGAGCCGCACCGAAAGCAGTGTTACTAAACTTTAAACATCCCAAATAAAGGTGCGGATTTTGTACCATGTAAAAGATTTCAAAAAACAAGGTTGTATCTACGTCAACCACAATATTACATTAAATTTTCATTGTCAATCTTTACGTATGGTAATTAAAAAAAAAATTCTATGTGAATAGTTTATGGAGAAAGCTTAGCTGTAACAGTATGTTCTATCCTCTGTGTATATCAATATATTTTTATGTTACTGACGTTTACGGCGCTCTGGCATACTTGTCTCATTGGATAATAAATCGCTACTTCATTGAAATTATTACTAAGCCCAATAACTTCTCGTTGCGGGGCGTGTGCTCTGAATGGTATATTCTTTGAAGCTAAAAAACTGTTTTTTTTTTCTTCAAAATAATATTTTTTCATATTTTGGTTTCGATCCTATTCAGTTGTGTTATGATCATGACGTCTTAATTTTTTCATGATTCTTTAATCTTTCAAAACTATTAATGATTGAATACTAAAGAGTCCATGCCTATGTGGTCGGTACCGATAATATTGAATAAAATCTGTTTTTTTCTTCTTCATAAATTTGTACTTTACGACTATAATATATTTTTTTTCCAAACAGTGATACTTCTCAACATTATTTGCATACTGCTTTTATGTTATTTATACATCGAATCTTGCTATTGCCGTTTTAAATTTATAATATATTTACAGGAGTGTGAAATATATGGTCAATGTTATTTATTATATAGATTTTATTCACCGAATGTTTTTTTCAACAATTCTGTAAGGGGACGTCACGCATCATAGTAAATTATTTAATGTTTATAATAAGCGTAACATAGCAAATATTATTTCTAATAGATAAGATTTCAATGTTTGGTGTTGAATTGCAGTTGGCTCTTCATACCTAGGTTTGAAGGGCCCTGAAGAGGCCGACAATTTGATAAAAAAAAGGTATATCAAAAGGCAATGCGTTTAATATTTTACCTAATTATTGGGAAAGACAACCAAAAGATTAAATTGTATGTTATGAAATCTAGAAGGAATATTGTAATGAGATTTAAAAAAATTGGTATAAAACCTTACAGAATATCAGATATACAGAATATATATAGTATATACACAATATATATGCGTTTCCCCTCGTACTGTGATGGTAATTTAAGCAGGAAAGTAATTGTTACACTATTGAGGATTAGATCCGGTCATATTTTATTAAATAAATTTAAATACTCTTTGAAATAATCGGATACCCACAACAGAGACACGTGTGAGAGTCCGAAGATATCCCCCATAGGATACTGGAATGTGACCGGTAAAGTTGTAAAGAAGTAAGATAATAAGCGAAGAAAATATAAAGATCACAGACGTAACAGCTACTCATTATGTTCTCCCTAAACCTTGGAACAAAAAGTGCAAAAAAGAATAACAATTTCGTTCTTTCCTCGTTAACAACGCAGCAATATAATGGAAACGATACGTGTACAATTAAGTATAAAAGTCCCTAAATAATATTAAATGTTAAAAAATACCTGTGTAGTTTAAAATTTGAATTCGTTTACTTTGTCAATTTTTGTTAAGTATCCGCTTTGTGTTGAATGCTTCCTTAATAAAAATATATTTGTTTACTTGTGAAAACCGATCAGTCTCATGACATAAGGCACTGAACTCTTAAGTTGTCATTTTGTCATATGTCAGTGTCAAAAGTAGAACAAAATATGTTGTGGATGTTTGTCTGCATAGAACATTAATTTTACACTAACAAATAGCGTTATATATTTAAATGAATGATTGATTACTCATAAAAATCAACAATGAGCAATCAAAATAAGGCTACATTATCTGTTGATTTAAACAGCTTCATTTACGGAGTGTCTAGGCGAAATTTTCAAAATGCACCTGAACTTACTAAAATAGGTATAGGATTATTAAAAAACTTCCCGGCAGCCAGAGATGCGGTACTGGAATATTTTGCAATGGTTTTTCACGATGCCGTCAATATATCACTTAATCAGGAATATGAGGTTTGTTAATTTCTTTACCTGCTAAAAAAATAATAAATTAAAAAAATATTAAAAAGTTACAAACTGAAAATGCCTTTTAAATAAGATCTCGACTTGTAAACGTACTTTAAGAGAGAACATGAATTTTTTTTTGTATTTGCCTATAAATTTATTATTAATTGTTTTTAATATAGAAGCATCCTTGTACCCCATTGTTATATTTCTTTATTCTTTAGCCGGATTCTAATAATAATGGTTCATTGGAGAGTGTAAGCATGATCGGACCTGAGCTGTGCAATTTGGGAGAGTCATGGGCTCCATTCATTGCTCCATGGTGTATTAATTTAATAATGGACATAGCCACGGAGAAGGCTAATTTACCAAGTAAGTTTATACCAGGACAAATAATAAGTTTCACATCTTACCAGACCAAGACCAACATGCTCATGTCTAGTTGATCGTAGTTGCTTTTTGGCATTGTAATTATTGCATACAAATGTTATAAATAATCTGCTGGATACTATGGCTTGGAAGATATAAGTACATTAAATTTTAGATATTTACTATCATTAATTTATCTATATTTATCTATAACTATACTACACTTTAACAAATTCAAATCAAGAGGTTCCAATCTACGATAATATTAAGGGAATAGAAACTTATTTTATGACCCCATATTTTTTTTTAATTATGTATACAATTCGACTCGGTTAATTCAATTTCAATATGTAATAATATATTTTTTAGTTCAATGTTTATTTTACATACAATTAATGGAATATAAAATACATTATATGTATTCAATAATTTACAGATGCTACACTACAGAACACGGATCCCATAAGAATTCTACTGGATATAACGACCCAGAATCTGACGTTATTGAATTCGGAAGAGAGAGCGAAATGTATTGACATGATGCTGGGTTAGTATATTCGTAAGGACTTTTATAAAACAAAATGCACAAGCGGTGTTGCCATATAAGGTTATGAAGGCATATAAAATGTGCCATAGTAGTTTTTGAAAATAAATCTATGTAACGCGACCATATAATAATGGATTTTCTGTGTTTATCTGTGCTTATAATATGTTGCATGAATGAAAAGAATATTTTCGGATTACTATTCTTGTCTTTTTCTGTCTTTGACAAACATTTTTGTGTTCTGTTACTTAGAACATTAATTTTTAAATCTAACCATCTTGCAACCGACCGATGTTGTCTGATAAGACGAATTAGTAATCCGATAATATTATTTTCATTTAAATGAATGCTCGCGAAAATCTTAGATGTAATTATGTAAGGTGAATTTCAAAACTACTACAGTTTGTAAAAATAAACTTAGTGAATAGACACTGTACGGTATAAATTGCCCTATCAATTGGTTTGTTCAATGTATACAAATACTCTATAAAAATTAATAAATATGTTGCATTGAGTCAATACTTCTCATTAATACACGAAAAAAAAATGAAACAATCAGTAAATACTCTTTCATACCAGAGCTTACATGTAGAGGCTTAAAGCTGAAACACACTGGGTTATGTGTAATGAATATTAATATGTCATTGTTCGTCAGGCTGTCGTGCTTGTTCGTGGGCTGTGGGTTTGGTGGGTCGTGCCGAGCCAGCGTTGGTCGCCCCCCGTGCGCTAGCTCTGGCCCCTGACGCCGCCCGCGCAGTACTCGCCCATCTAGCGAACCATCCCCCCGCGCTATACCATGTTAGGGCCGCCCTAGTGGACTTATTTCAAGTATGTGTATTTAATATTGTACAAACCGAGCTCGCATACAGTTATATACAAGAATTTTTAAGACCGAGGCACAAGGATAATATTTTTTTTTATGTAATATTGACAGTATATAAAATTTATGGCCAAAATAATACTGTTGTTTAGTCTAAAAGTGATGAAAAATTTATAACATGGATAATAATATAAAAAAAAAATGCATAACATAATTATTTTTCAGGAAGCTATCCGAGAAGATGGCAACCCCGAGAAGAAGCGGGAAGTGATACCATACTTATTAAATCTGGCTTCTAAATCCGATATTGTTTTGAAGGCTTTAACCCAGGACATAGAAAATACGTGTAAGCATTATTACTTTATACATTTCTCTGAGTGTCTGGAATTTTTAGTTATTATTTCTATTTTTTTAAATCTCCATTAAATATTCTGGCAATTATATGTTATAGGGGAAACCATATAACAATAGCTTAAGAACTATAGTATCTCTTATTTTATGTTAACTAAAACTGTTATATAATATTATTATATGATAAAGGAAGTAACGCATTAATTGTCATTTACTGATTATACATGCACTTGTAAAGCACTTGAGTAATAATACGTTAAAAATGCTTTACATAATTTTGGAAAAGATCTGATACCCTTACACTGCTGAACAGATATTGATCAAACGTAGCTGAGAAACAATCGCAAGGAAACTGGCTTTCACATGTAAAAACCGGATCAAAATCGGTCGGCTTGAGAGCTACGATGTCACACACATACATACACCCGCACAGCGATATCTACTTAAACATATAACATCGTTCTGTTTGCATCGAAGGGCAATGAAATATCGTTAATATAATCAAAATATCTGGATATGTCCGATGTTTAGAACGTCTCCGTCATACAACCCTATGATTCAAGAAACCATGCTTGGAAGACCCTTTACTGTTCAACAGCGGTATCAAATCTCGGTTCTGAGTTATATATGATCGTTGGTTATTCGTCAGTGACGGACGAGGTGGTGGCTCGCCTGCAGACAGTCCCCTGCCGCGGCGAGGCTGTGAGTCCTGCTGCCCTGGTGGCGTTGCTGATGCGTTGCGACGCCCGCTGCTACTTGCTGCTACTGAGGCATGCACAGCTGAATACATTCTGCAGGCATTTGCTCGGTAAGCAATCGCAACACAGTAATCGCTGTGACGTACATTATAACTATAAGGCTCAAAAAACTCGTATCCACAGCTGTTAAAAATTATGTTACATACAATTTATTGTGGGTAGTTCCACAGTCCACTGATACTGTAAATGTTTCTGATGTCTGGAGGTTGTTTTTGATGAAACCTTCCAGTAAGATAGCTTAGACACCAGAATGACATTATCTAATGTTTAGTTCTGGGTACTTTGCTCGGGAACACATCGTAACAGATGGACGTAGTATGCAGTTGCACGACACAGCCGATAGATGTCGCTGAAGGCTGGTCCACATACCTGTTATATTAAATGCACATTATTATTTATGTATCTGTGTATATATAGACTAAGACCACGCGGACGAAGTCGCAGATAAAAACTAGTTGTTAATGATTGGATCATCTTCCAGAGCAACTCCTGCAAAAGCTGGAATATGAAAATCTGTTTGCAGAATCAAAAATACCTCTGCTCATAAGCTGTGCAGAGGAAATTAATATCTTAAGAGAGAAGCTCCTGGTCGGCAACAGATTAGAACAGTACTCCATAGCAAGGATTCTGATATTAGTCAGTGAGTTGTTTATGATATAACCTGTGACAGACATACAGACTTTAACAGAGCGCATTTGATTCTCATGTCACCTCACTCATCAGGTTACAACTTCCCGTCGGAGTTCGTGAGCACTATCAGCTATCTGCTGCAGCACTCTCGCAGTGATACCACACTGGCGTTGTTGGTGCGAATAATTTCCGGTACCAGCAACATGCACATCCCCAACGACGAGGCCCTCGACACCGAGAGGTATCAGGAGTTCGTCAAGACGGGCGTGGAGTACGCGCTGAGGGACGCCATGATCGCTGACACACAGATCAAGAAGTGCTTCATAGAAAACGTCCCGAACGATCAAAAAACTTTCTTGCATCACCTGTGTCTTAACATTATAACGTTGTTGAGGTTAATATATCATTATACATAAAAAAAAATCACTTAATTCTAAGTATGATATATAAGTTCATGATTACGTTTTATTTGATGTGTTAGTTGGTACGGTCATAAAAAAATTACAAAACAAATACACTAACTCATATCGAAATATTCCAATGTGAAATGAGCCTTATTTATCTGGTGTAATCCATCGGTTAGTCGGGAGCTTAATACGTCATCATTCCAGGTGGGAGAACAGCGGTCGCGTGCCGTCTCTGAGGTCCCGCAGCATCGCGCGCGCGGTGGAGTCCAGCGTGTACCGCCTGGGCGCGGTGCTGCGGGAGCGCGCGTGCGAGCTGCGCGAGCGTCCCGCAGCGACTGCCCTCTCGCTGCCCGACATGCCCACCTGTCACGCGCTCGCTCAGGTGACAACCCTGATGAGAAACATTCGCAGGCGTGACAACCCTGACATATATAGCCACTGTTTGAACTAATTATTTGAAGGGCGAGGGAAAGGGAGGGGGGCTCGTCTAATTTCATATATTTTTTAATGACCAATGCCTATTCTGCATTGAGTTGTATTAATTTTTGCTATAAGTTATTTAGAAGGCGGTTCACTTCGTTTCTTCATAAGTGTACCCTTTTAAGCATCATATTAGATTCAATTTAATTATGAACCGTGATTGAAAAATCCCATGCAAACTTTCCGATAATTTTCTATAACTCCGAGCGATGACAACTATATATTTTTTAGGTTATAAATCCAGTTCCCATTTCCAGGTCTTAGACAGGATAGACCTAACGGGCACCAAGTCTCCCCCGCCGAGTGTGGAAGCCATATTGAAAGTCGTTCAAGCGACTGTCAAATATTTCTTCAGATGTTTATTGGAAGACGGTCAGTCTCACTCTTGTTATAACAAACAATATGAATAGACAGACATACCATTAAGAAAATTAGTTAACAATTTAATTTTTTTTACCATATAAGACAGTTTGAAATTTGAATGATGGAACGATTGAATGAAAATCGCAGTATCTGTATTGCAGACGTGATGCAGAAGGTCCGCGGGGTCCAGACGGCGTGCGGTCTGTTCCGCAAGGTGTGCGGCTACAGCAAGGTCGCGAGGAACGCGGCCCTCAGGGACCTGCTGGAGGCCGCGCTGTTCAGATACGAGCGAGTGTTCACACCCAGCCAGGACCGCCAGGACAGGCAGGCGGCCGCCGACGACCTGCTGCTCTATATGAACAGGAAACATGTTAGTGTGTATGCAGCTTAAAGATGCCGGACTACTTGGCGTGTGACGTCATCCACAGCGCCTGGAACATTAATACCTACACCTAACAGCGTGTCGTGGCCAAAAAATATTTTATTAAACAAGTAAAATATATTAATCGTGTATCGATTTTGGTGTGACATAGATTGCGCGTTAACTAGACGACTGGGCTATTCGATTAACTCGATATATTTACTTTCTTATAGATAATTCTTAGCTACGATGTACATACATAGCCAAAATTTTAAATTTAACGTCTAAGAAATTACTAAGAATGAATTAGTTACACCTGTTTATATTATTGTTAAAAGCTAAGGGTTGGCTAGAAATTTAAATAAATTAACACGGTTTTAAACAGAAAACACAAATATTCACTTTATTATGATCCCACAGTATGTCGCTTCACGAAACACTGACTCAAAGCCGACCCAGCGGCCCTTTCATACACTACCATCAGATTACTAGAATATTCCAAAACATTCTCGTTTATATATCTAGCTGTTTACAAACATTAACAATAAGAATGTTCTAGTAAACGTACATAAAGCTTCGTCCACTCGTCACGAGATGGCGCTGCCGCTCAATGTCGAGAATATTTTACAATGTTCTGTGAGCCGCCCTTTAAACCGGCGCGGCATTATTATAGAGAAGCTTTTTGTTCGAGTTGATAAAAATATTATTATAACCATTACACAAAGTACAAGTCGTCTCTATATGATAATTAATATATAATTATGTTATCCCCCCCCCAGGGTCCAATAACTCAGCTGACACAATCCCATACGTCAGTGTTTCACGCCGGTGTGATCGGCAAAGGCGCTCGCAAACACAGCGCGGACGACGCCCCGCCCACCGACATACTGACAAGGGACAACGAGCTGCTCATGGGGGCGCTGATGGCCTGCATGGTACACACACACGCACATACACGTCACACACACACACACACACATATGTATATATAAAGGATGAAAATGATTTTCCCACTTCAATATAAATAAATTTAACTATAGACTTGCAGAGATGAGTCACAACTATTTCATCAGCCCGCCCTGGGTTAACTTCGATGTCATAAGAGATGTTAATTTTATAAACAGCAGGAGGGTAACAGCGGCGTAGTAGAGGGCGCCACCTCCGTGTCCCTGTTGTTGGTGGAGCTGATATCGCCGGACGTGATGTACAACGGTCTGCCGTGGCCGGATGAAGATTTTACGAAGGTCGGTGACCTCTATTACCTTTGATAAATTTAGTCAAGGACTAACTATATAGCAAGAGTATCATTTTCTACGACCCCCGCGTGTAACGGCCTAATGAGTGTCGGCCATATTTAAACTCGCTCGTTTTTGCTGAGCGTATTTTACAATTTGAGAACATTAACACTCGTATTCTGACAAATCTTTACATTCATTTAGTTTACTTTACTTTAAAATACATTATTATGAGGCATTATCTTTATCTGTGGCCGTGTTGTAATCTGTCGCGTCCCTCAGCAAGTGAGTATAGAGCGCGAGCTGTACACCCGTGTGTGTGTGGAGCGGTGCGGCGTCGCGCGGTCGTGTTTGCGGCGCTGTGGACGCGCTCGGCCCGCGCTCTGCCTCTCAGCGGCACTACTGAGGGCAGCTGCCGCCTCACTGCTGCACAGGCTCAGAGCACATCTCGGTACGTGGTTACAATACTCAGCTTTGTTCAATTACATGTAACAAATTGTTACTTTATGATGCTGAATGTGTTTTATTTTGTTATTACTCATATATTGTTGGCAAATATTGGGAATATCTTGTAATTATCTAAATTTTCCCAATAAACTTTGTGAACTAAGCACTATGATAGATAAGAATAAAATCTTAAAGCATAGAAAATATCTATACAATTAAATATTTGGAACATCTATGTACTAAAGATATGTGTTTGTTGTTTGTTTAGAAGGAAGGGACGGCCAGAAATTATATTTTAACTTTTAGTACATAACTACATCTCTATTTTTGTTGTATGAAAAAAAAAAATTAATTTTCTTTATACATATCATACATATTTTCTAACTTATAGTATAGTGTTACCAGAATAAAATATATTAAATACTTCCTAATATCACTTTTACTTTTAAATTAATATAATTAATAAATTATTAATTTTATTGATGACTTTCATTCATTCATGATATTCTCATATTAATTTCTATAAAAATTAAATTTCTTGTCTAATAGTCTAATGTTTGTGTTATGTTTGTTCCACCAGACCGTCATACCCAGTCTTCGGAGCTGTCTCAGGAGCTGGCTGCTCTCAAAGAGCTCCTAACCCTGATGACCCTCGGCCAGCTGTTGCCACATCCTCTCAGCCACATGCTGGAGTTAGCACCAGAACTCACCGCCACTGAGGTAAGACGCATTTTGTTTAATGATAGCACTGATCTTAATCATTCTTCTAATGATTGTAGGATATTGTTAAAAAAAAATTGTGCTACGAGTCCCACCGCGCTGAAGGAGTGAAACCTCGTAATGTTGGAACGGAAACAGGAAGGAAATTGATTTTTAAGGAAATTTTAGTGGTCCGTTAAGACAATCTTTATTAACATTACTTACAAGTCACTATTCCCTCTCGCTCTGTCTCTTTTTATCCCCCCCCCCCCCCATCAACCTGTCAACGTTTAACGCAACTTTGTTGGAAGTTGCATAAGAAGTTCCACTTCAAAAAACAATATTTACTGTCCCAAAATTTAAATAATTGATGGATAAATTTAGTTCTTCTGTTGTTTCTTACTTAGTGAGTAAATGAAAAGCGACACAAAAGACATAAATATGTATAATACGTATATATAAAATCCAAAAAGGTTACTATTTCTACGAAATTGTCTTTGCATGTGTCGCATTTTACTGAATATTATATAAGAAACTAAAACAAACTTTGAAATTATTACTTACATCTCTCAATTATGAATCGATGTAATTTATTGACGTTTATCTAAGTATTAACATGTGTACCAGAATTATTAAAAATGTTATATTTTGCAGACCGTACAGGTGTTAAGAGATTGTCTATGGAACTACACTCGCGACCACGTGCCGACTCCTGCTTTGTTCGCATGTGATGCCACAGGTTGTTCATAATAATTATTGCCATTATCGATTGTCCTTAAACGATATTAATGTAAAGAATATATATTTTTTTCTCCCTTACTATGTATATTTGACTAATAATAGATTTAAAATCAGAATTTTTAAGTCAGCCATAGACAAACGTTGCTTTTACTACGAATTGAATTTCATTATAATAAGATCTTGTAATTATTTGTTCGATATAAGTATTGGTAACATTATTTTTAGGTCTTCACTGGCGCGATCCCTCGACCTGCAAGCCTCCAGCCCAGTATACGGATACTTTACGTCTTATTATACAAAAGAGAATATCAAAACTCGGGCACATGTACCCTATCATGTTTTTAAACCTAGAAAAAGAAACTTAAAAAAATAAGTGTGTAATATTCTTATTATAAGTTAATAAAGTGCCTAAATATTTTTTTTTACTTCTTTCATTATTATATTTTGACATTCAATTCCCCAAATTTGTATTCTAAACAGGTTGTTTATTTATTTTGTTCAGAATTTAAAGAATTCTAACTTATCGAAAATGTACTTTGTGTGAACGTGTCTTTATAACTTTCACTGACATTGACATTGTAAGGTTATAACTGCATAGTACTGTTGTTGTTTATCCGCGAAATAAAATAAATCTTAGTCAGTGTTTGAAGCTTACAATATATGATTAAACAATAATATATTTTTTATAAATAATACTATTACAGACAGAATGGAAGATACTTCGTCTAAACCAGTGTGCCTTATAATACTAGGTTATATGAGTTCAAAATATTTACACTTAGAAATAGAAATCTTAAGACTTGGATCCGACGTGTTCAAATTTTCTCGCGTAAAAACCAATGTATTTGTAATTTTTAGGCATGGCTGGTGCCGGTAAAACGTCTTTCACACGTCGTTTGGCCGGCAAAATCACAAATGGAGTCAGGCCATATTTGATTAATTTAGATCCAGCATGTCGAGAAGTGCCGTATCCAGCCAACATAGGTATAACGTTAAATCGATTACTTAAATGGAAAGTAAAAAATCTAGCATAAAACTTTTACTATAGACTTATATTCGAGCACTGTCTTCAGTTTTCATCCAGTAACTATTCTATTTATTTCTTTTTCGTTGCTAATTAGGTTTTATCGTAAGGAATAAAACTATTTATATTAAATTTAGATCATCGGATGGTATATTGTCACCATTATCATTATGCATCTGGAATATACTGCAATATATTTTAAATGATTTGTCTACTCATTGGTATGCCCTTAACATTGTAGCTTTATAGTAGTATAAATGATGACAATACTTTTTAGACGTAAGGGACACTGTCAATTATAAGGAAGTTATGAAGCAATATGGACTTGGACCAAATGGTGGGATAGTGACCGCACTGAACTTGTTCTCAACCAAATTTGGTCAGGTTGTTGATTTAATAGAAAAAGCAGGGAAAAAACACAAATACTGCATTTTAGATACACCTGGTAAGCTTCACTAAATGTGTTTATAATGACCAAAGATAAAACGATTATCCATTAATTTTTGGTAAACAACAATGTTTCCAAATATCCCGATTTGCAAAAATTTAAATCTACCAATGTTATAGAATTAAATTGCTGTTATGATAGATACATCATACAGAATCATACAGAAATAACAAATGAATTGAGTAACACTATATATAATATTTAAATTAAAATGTTTAATATGGACCGTGCAGTTTATATTATTTAATTTTAGAATAACTAACAGTTTTTTATGTTGTATAAAAATAAATTCTTTATTAATGTGTTATGATGTAGGTCAAATAGAAGTATTCACATGGTCGGCATCAGGTACAATTATAACGGAGACGCTAGCTTCATCGTGTCCAACCGTCGTAGTTTATGTCATGGACACAGTCAGGAGTGTTTCCCCCGTCACATTTATGTCTAACATGCTGTATGCTTGTTCCATATTATATAAAACTAGATTACCGTTCATCGTTGTCATGAATAAGGTCTGTATACTGACACAATATAATTTTCAGTATTTAAGCCTATATATGGAGTGCTTGTTGTCAGACAAATATTGGTCTAAGAAAAATAAGAAGGATTTTTTTTATAGAAATTGTTTAATGATCTTCATATTAAGTCCTCAGATTTTTATTAAAATTGTATAGCATGTTTTACAAGAAACCTTAAAACAATGCTTTCATTATATATAATATATGTATATAATGCCTATAATTTCAGACAGATGTAGTAAATAACAGCTATGCTGTGGAATGGATGCGCGATTTCGAAGCATTCCAGGAATCTCTAGATGCCGAGGGTGATGGTGAAGGAAACTCATATGTAGGGAACTTGACTCGTTCCATGGCACTAGCCTTGGATTCGTTCTACACCGACCTTAGATGTTGTGGCGTCAGTGCTCATACCGGAGAGGTATTACTCTATATAACTCACAAATTTCAGTCTTAGTGTTACTTCAGTGCAAAATTACTAGTGTTGCCATCATTAAAACTTAGTATTGTATATAAAAAATTATATATATGAAGTAGAAGTGGAAGGCATAACTTTATTGGACCTTTACTCCAGTTTGTAAGACAATAGAAATTTTAATGTTTCAAAATTATTTCTTTTATAGGGAATAGATGAATTTTTCAAATTAGTGGATGAGGCTGCCGAAGAATATGAAAAGTAAGATGATTCATTACAGATTCAAGAATCTTCTCCTGTGCGATTTTGATAAGTTTTTTACTATTTTCCAGAGATTATAAAGCTGATTGGTTGAAAATGAGACAAGAAAAATTGGACGAGCAAAGGAAGAGAGAGGAGGAACTAAAAAAGCCTATCAAAAGTAATAACTTTTATGCATTAATCATATTTTTTAAGACATAACTCAATGTAAATATATTTAAATACCTTATTCCTAAGTCCACCCATGGTATACATATTTTTTAAAGCTGCACTCATGATATTGGATGAAGAATATGTTTTAAGTGTAATTTTTTAGAGCAAATAACAGTTTATGTCACATTGAGAACATGTCAAAATTACTATATTCTACTGTACATAATTTTGCTTTATATTTACATTTTATATATATATATATATATATATATATATATATATATATATATGTATATGTATATATATATGTATATATATATATATATATGTATATGTGATTGAGCTGTATAAATATGTTTCAATGCTAATAATATTGAGATCATATTATCTGAATCCTTCTCGACTGGCGCCAGGTAGCAAACTATTTCATATATAATTTACCTGGTAAAGTTTTTAATTCAATATTACCTTCATTAAATATCTTACTGAGATAAATTTTTTCTAGCCGATCCAAACGCGATTATAGAAAAGCCGAATCTAATAGAAGAAGTACCCGGTGGTAGAGAAATTAGTGATATGTATCTGTCACATCCTGGTGATGAGAGCTCTTCAGATGATGAGGGCGAAGAGACCAGGGAAATAGGTAAAATGGCGCCCTCCATGCCGTACTAATTATAATATAGTAAAATCCTTAGAATTATTTTTATGACTGACTATAATTATTATAATACGAAACCATTGTAATTTGGCAAGGTTTTGTTAAGGATAAGTTTGTTCATGTACACTTAGTGCAACAAAACTGGTCACTTTCTTTGTTTATCAATATCAAACACTCGTGACAGCAACAGAAACAATGTGTCCAATTTAAGTGCTCGCAAGTGTACTCATATCATATCCAAGGCTCCTAAAAATCGCATTCAAGGCACCGTCTCTTGCCAAGCGACGCGCCGGCTGCTATATGTTTAAACTTACCATTTTCAATAATCCGCTATTCGCATTATTGTCTATACAAGATTTTTTCTGTGCCTTGCTTTAATCTGACATAATCTTTTCCCTTAGTTCACATTTCAATTGCATTCCTGGACTTTTGTTCTTGATTAGCTCTATCTTTCTGGACTAATCGAATTTATTTCTAAACGTACAAGGAATTTAAAAAAAATGTCGTATAATTTCATATTATTCATAATGAGCAGCTTCAACAAAATTGTACAAAATTCAAGCAAAAAGCATAGTGAATTAAAACATGAAAAATATCAACAAAATTAATTCTAAGTAACATAATTTATGTTTTTCATTAATCTATTAAGGATACTAAAAATGTTATTTTCTTCAAATGTAATATATATATGATTATTTCAGATGACAAGCCCGAGGATGTCGCTGAGTTTCAGGAATTTATAAGGAATCACGTTAAGACGAATAATAATAAAACGTAGAAAAAAAATATATACACTTTATTATTTGATTGTCAGATGTTTAATAATAAAAAAAAAATGCTGGTGATAATATTGAAAATGGGGTACATTTATATTTAATTGTTCAAATGTTATACAATACTAAAATATGTCAATTTTTTTGTCAACAAACAAATACTAACAAAGTGTTATAATATATATACATACATACACATATACATACATATATATATTTATATTTCAGTTAGTTTCCCTGTATTTTTTAAGTGTTCCATGTAAGTAAATAAGTCACCAGTACAACGGTGCGCCTAAAACCATTAATAAATCGGAAATAGATGTCTGATTAACATTTGGAGTAAAAAAAAATTTTAAGATGATATAAATACAATTATCTAATTAAAATTATAAATGGTGCCAATACAAATAGTGCATGGGCTATCAGAAACAGAGTGATAGAATTGTGATATAAATATAGAAGCTGTTTATTTAGTTATAATATTAAGTACAAACAACCTAATTTGAAGCAGTAGCAACAAAGTACACATCAATCAGAATTCTAATCAAACGACCAGTGGAACATGACCTACAACCTTTAGATAATTTTAATGCCTAGCCATTTATAAATGATCTATTTGATTTTCTGTGTTGTTAATGTGTCCATTAGTGGGACCCCTTCCAGCCCTCTCCAGCCCTGCATCAGCCAACATCCACGCTGGATGATACATTGTCCTTCCATCATCAGTAAAAGCTAATGATTTGTTTGGTAATGTATTGTAAATACTGCCTATGGATGTGTACCTGAAACATTGTTGCTCAATATATATATATATATATGTATTGCTTGCTATATCAGTTATGTCAATTTGTCAATCAAGAGTTATAAATAAATTACGAGTCAGTATAATTATAATTGTTACTGTTGTAATTCTTTTTGAAATCAAACTCCTTACGCGCCTTCCAACAAGGTTGCGTTAAACTTTTAACGCAACGTGGGTCGGATGTAAGGAGAGGGTAGTCGCTCGAACGCATGCGGGCAATCAATGGTGACGTAAGCAATTTTAATAAAGGTTGTGTTAAAGGAGTACAAAAGATTCCTTAAAAATCAATTTCTACCCCATCCTGTTGTGTTTCTAACATTACGAGGTTTCACTTCTTCAGCGCGGTGGGACTCCAAGCACAATTTTTTTTTTTAATTAATTTCTCGCAAGACTCTACGCACAATATTATTTTTTTTCAAATGGCTCTGAACCAAGTAGGTCGCTTATAAAAAGTTATTCTCTACCATTACATACCCTCTATCATATAGTTTACAATAAGGCACTTTTCTTTGCAATATGTAGTTCCATATTTGATGATAATTCCAGTTAAGCAGCGGGGATACTCGCATCATTTGAGGCCAATTTGGATCTGTTTTCTGAAACCAAGTTTTATATAAATTTTCCCTAACATTTAATGTCCACAACTTGCTACAAAAATAGCCACAATAATTGTATCAGCAAATATATTTCCTTGGTTTATGGGACCCTGACAATTTGAGTTTAAGGCCTACGATGACATTATTGGCAATTGTCAAATAATTATTAATATACAATTAAGTTTTAGGGTGAAAAGTAGGGGGCGGGGAGAAGCTGAGTGTAATAGTTTGTGCGTTTATTTATATAAATATAAACTATATTAGTTATTAACATTAATTACCTGCATAAAAACCAATTTTTCACTATGCGGGTCGGTTCTTCTTGTTCCCATTAAACCGGCTCTAATACGTTTATCACTTTCCAATATTCTTTGTAAAGTCGTCTCAAGTTCCCCTCCCATCACTACGATTTCGATTCCATAGTATAATTCTATTTCCTTAACGAATTCTTCTATTTCTATAAACGGCCCTTTAGTCTGTATGTACACAACCTTTAAGTCTTTAGCTACGTCATTTGTTTTAAATTTAGTTTTGAGTACACTAATTGTGAGATCCAACAACACAGTACAGTCCTTGCCACCATTGAAGCACAAAAATACCTCGTCTAATTGGAACAAATTAAAGCATTCCTCGAGGACCTGGAAACAATGCATCATTTATAGCTACATTTTTTAAATCTAGGTGTTCAAATTAAGTTACATTTTTTAATAGCAGAAATGTTAGTTACGAAATCCGTTCAGAAATATTTCAGTTTATTTATAACACACAAAGGTAGTATACCTAGTAAAATTAATTAAAATTATATCAAATAAGGGCTAGATAATTATTTATTATCAAATTATTATCTTACTTTGCAATAATTTACAAGGAATGAAAAGTAAGCACAATATTTAGCATTTTTTGACAAGGATTTTCATAAATGTTTATTATACCTGTTTCGATTCCTCAATAACAGTTTCTACGTTCTGTATATCCATGACTTGTTTTCGATTCTAACTGAAAATACAATGGCTTGTAAAACTCAATTACAATGCAGATTATTTCTTGTTTAATTTCGAAGAAACCTTGAATAAATGGAAAATATTTTTTTGTCTTATTGTTGTCAATAATTTGAGTAAGTTTCGAAATTTTAATTATTATTTAACTATTGAACGTCGTTTTTTATAGTTTAAACAGTCTGATAAACGTTTGATATCTGTAAAACTAAACGTTTATTTGTGTTACGTAGCGTACATTATATACGTAACCTTGCATTTTACAATTTGTTGCTATTTGAAATTGTTTACGGAAAAATATACGACTGTCAAAATTAACTTTACTACTCAAATTCTCATCTTCGCTTTTGAACTAACCATTGTTTATAAAACTTTTTCGTGTTCGATTAATTTATTTCCAATAATAATATAAATTTGAATAATCTTCATTATTTTAAAATCATTACTTAAAAACCACTTGAAAATTAAACATTCAAATTGGAAAAAAATTATCTTTATTCTAACTTCAACATATTATAAAAAATATATTTCACTATATATTGTGTTTTACAAAGTGTTTTTTTTACTTATTATTAAGAATCACGAATCCAAGCACTGTTTTTTATTTGGAGGTTCGGGATTTGCTTCAGCGTCTGATTGAAATAAAATATCATTTATTTTAAGTGTAACTCGCATCATTTCCTTTTTGGGTGATACATTTCTGACTTTAAAAACTTCTAGAATATGCTTTGAAATATTTTCTCCTAGATTGTCATTTATCATAGACTTAGCTACAGAATAAGGATCATCACCATTTGCAAAGCAGTATACATATACAATTATATCATTGGTCAGTTTGTTTTCCGCTGCACTTTCACTGATAAGTCCTTTGAAATGCCTTAAAAATTCTACAGCTAAAGCTGGTAAGTTCATTGTTAGGTGAATCTTTGCTCCGGGTTCGAGTTTTTCCGTCCCATTGCAACAATCAATAATGAAAGTCTTGAAGTTATTGCACAAGAAATCCTTACCATCAATATTGTATGATTTAAAATTGTTCATGTTAAGTTTATTTATTTTTGCGTTATGGTTCAACCATTTGAAGGATTCAGGGTTGAGGTCATTCGCAAATACTCTACATTTGTGTTTTGCTGCAGGAATAGCGAAAGGTCCAACTCCACAAAACACATCAAAGAGCACATCGCCTGATTGGAGTAATTCCAATATTCTCTCGTGTTCCTTGCATAGTCTCGGATTCCAGTATACTTTGGAAAAATCAAAGGTGAAATTACATCTGTTTTCTTTCACTGTGACCATAAAATCTTTGTCACCAGCTATTACTTCCATAGAAAAGTTTCTATATGTATTATCAATGATATTACTTTTGTTGACAACAGTGCGGCAAGTCTTAATTTTGTCAACCAACACTTGACCAATTAGCTGACTATACTCTAACAAGTGTTCACGAAGATTTAGATGGATTATGTGACCAATTTGCGAAAAACCACTGACTATTTCTTCATTTTCTGGTAAAACGGATTTGAAAATTGTATCATACTTGAAATTGTCATAAGTAAGTTGGATTTCATGTTTATCAAAGTCTTTTTCACTTATGTCATAATTATCCAGTTTAGTTTGGTCTTCTTTGGCGATGTCACTCCATTTGTCAACTTTGTCAGGGTCAAAATAAATGTATTTACTGGAATTTTCAATATTTCCAGGAACACTTTGAACAGGTTTGAAGTTTTCAAGTTTTAAAAAATAAGGTTTGCATATTTGTGTAACCTTGGATAAGTATTCATCAGAAACTTTTAAGATCGGCACTTTTATATAACGTGAAAAATTTTTGCGATCAAGAATTTTCATACCACGAACGCCACGAGGTACTAATGATGACAATGATGAGGACGACATTCTACTGCTACTTTTGAAAATATAGATAATATTCCGAACAAAACACAAGTTCATAATAAAATGAACTTAAATGGAATTCATACTAACCTATTCCTTATCCAACGCACACATCTCGAAGTGACAGTTAATATCATTATTCAATTTCGGACATCGCATTTGAATTTTGTGTGAAACTAATTTTATCTACAAAATATTATAACAAAACGTGTTTATAATTTAGATTTCCGAAAAGAACTGACGACTTATGACTGACATTTGAATTATGACAGCATTATGACAAAACGAAATCACAGAGACCTAAACCATAAGATAACGGTTTAAACTTTCAAAGATAAGATAAAAATTAAATGTATTATATAGCATATATATATTAAAATGCTCTTAAGATTATATGATATTTTATAAGTTAATAAGCGAGAAAAAAATAAACCAAGATAATCCAAAGTGTTTACACTTTATTATTTATATGTTCGGTGATTACTAATTTCAACATTTGCTTTGAGACTTTAGATAGTATGACTTGTCCCTTTCCATTGTCGCTTTTAGGACCTATTTTTCACTCAACAAGTTCCGATTAAATAATAAATAAAACAAATCAGCATAATTTCTTGATAAACAAGTCCTCAAAACACAAAGTTCTATAAGTAAAATTATATTAAAACCATTTGTGTTTAAAATTATATAATATTGATGTGGATCGCCAGTGCTAAATATGATCATATTAATTTTTTTATACCTGTTCTGTTGAAGATGACGAATGACTGAAAATTTGTTACAGTACTGGTGCGATATTTCTTTACATCAAAACGAATAGGCATATAATTAGAGAAGACAAATTAAACCTTTGTTCATATGTTTTATAACGTATCTTTATGACTCTTTAAATACAGGCAAGACTTTCTTAATAATAAAATCTATGAAATTGTATCGATGGTTATAATTGATCTGTAAAATTGATTTGATTGTTTTTACAGATTAATGCGTGGAATTGATTAGATTGAATTTTTAGATTATTTTATATACAGTACTTTTTATATTGTAATATGTATTGACAAGAGCATTGTTTAACCAACAAAGAGACAAAACAAAAAAGTACAAAGCGACTGTCATTAGTTATTAGGTGCAAGAGGAATTTTTTGAGCTGTGTCAGTTGTGTTGCGATTTTAAATTCGATGGTTTAAAAATTAAATTCAAGCTTTTAGGAATATCATTAGATGGGACGTATTTGATATAAACCATGTTTTTAACACATATCTTAAAAGCATAACTTTTTAGATGTGGATATATAAATTTAGAGTAAAGAGAGTGGTGATTTCCTGGAGGTTAAAGGCCCGCCTCTCACACGTGAGGGCGTGGGTTCGAAACCAGGCGAGTACCAATGTGATTTTTTCCGAGTCATATGCACTTTCTAAGAGTATTTAGACACCACTGACGGACGGTGTAGGAAAACATCGTTAGGACACCTGGTCTTATAATTTCAAATTATAAGATTGAAATCGCCAACTCGTCTTGAGCAAGCCTGGTGATTAATGCTCTAACCTTCTCCATGTGAGAAGAGGCCTTTGCTCAGCAGTGGGCTCCTATAGGCTGATGATGATGATGAGTGCTGATGAAAACGTGACGATGCTCTATTTTACTCACGTAGAGCATTCTATTCTGTAGTTTTAAACATAGAATTAAGATACATTATAGATATACAGATTCATTACAGGGAAATAGAATTTCCCTGTAATGAACGGAGCCCAGTGGACTTAAGTGGTGTTGAGGGACTAAGAATCAGTTGTGGATATGAACCTGAGTAAAAGTGACAAAAGCAATTTTAATGTATTCAGTACCCCTATTTTTTTGAAAGCCAATAAAGATTTGATTTCCAATCTCCAGCTTTCTCTTTATCTTCATATACATAATAGGATTATTATGATTATGATATACTTATGATTATACATATTTCGGAGAATGTTCCGGAATTTAGGAATTACAAAATTTTGTTACATTTCCGAACGAGTGTTATGTCAAGGTTGAATTATATATTGAGTTTACTTATTCTTTTGTAAGATTTTTGCTAACCAACATAGTTTAAAATTTGCGTATAAAGATTTCAGAACGTGGTTGACAGAAGAATATTAAAGATTACTAGTGTTTCGTCAATAATATGCCGGTTTTTTAGATAATCTAAATATTTAAATGAAAGTAGTATTTTTCGGATACACTACGCGTGATTTATTTTTATAAAAAACTACATACTCCCGACGTTTCGGTTACTTTTCAGCAACCGTGATCACGGGCAGACGAGATCTCGTTACGTAACCGAAACGTCGGGAGTATGTAGTTTTTTACAAAAATAAATCACGCGTAGTGTATCCGAAAAATACTAGTTTCAGTTAAATGAATAAAACTCGCGAAAATCTTAGATCAAATAAACTAAATATTGTGTAGGGAAACTACACTCCATCATCTTGTATATAAGGATGTTAAATATGTTGCTCTTATTGGAGACAGAATAGACATTTTCTTTCAGAAATCTGAAAAATATTAGTTTCATTTAAGGTTTTTTTTTGTTTACTAGTAGATAAAAATTGCTTCGTCTGTTTTGGACATAATACTGTGAGTCCAACCTAGCCTTTGCGATGCGATTTGCAAAAAATAATATTTGAAACATACATCAATAGATAAAAATTTACAAATGTCCTTTGAGACTTTTTTTGTAAAAATACAGTAAGTACTAATAAAAAAAGTTTTCATAATAATAATCATATTCTTGCCGTTGCTTTATCGTAGATATTTTTATTAGTAGACTTAATGTCAAGAAGTGTTTAAATTAAACCAAAATAATTTAAAAAAATAATGCTTCTAAATGTTCTACCTCTAAAATCCTCTTGTAAAGTGATATTTTATATCTGTGATCTTTACGTGCGGCTTCAGGATACAAAGGCTTAGGTTATGCGGAGGCTTTATGCAATTCGGTTTTAAATGAAACTTTAACTAAAAATGATAAAATCGTTACCGACTGCAAGACATCATTTAGTAAATGCTTTCGATAAATATTTTATACGAAACAACATTTTCCAATTATCATTAAATAGTTAAACCTTTTATTCTCATAGCAACATCACTACATGTAATTATTTAGAGTTAATTATCTATTACGAAGCAAATCGTCATTTAAATATAGTGTATCTTAATTCAGGTTGAATAATTCAAAATTTTGAGCTGAAATATCTTCGTCAACGTGTTAATTCCGCAGTGTCATGATATTTAAGACATGAAAGGCAACAAAAACTGTCCTCCTCGTAGTTCTGTTAATGAACCCGAGACAATCAACTTTTCTTCGGAGCACAGAACATTTAATTTACAGAGAATAATGGAAGTCCAACGAATAGACTGTCATTTATCATTAGTTTTATGATTAAGTAATTATCTTTCTAAAATTAAACTCATTCAGCGGATAACGGAATTTACAGAATTCTATTACACGCAAACAAATGGGAAATTAAAATCGATTCTTAATATAATTTTCTCTTTTATATATTTTAATACGTGGAAGTGATATTTAATCAAAAAGTTTAGTTCAAAAACTAATGAATATAATATTTGTTGACGAATTCGATTTCTTTTTACCTGAATTATAATCGTCAGTATTGTATAGAATTAGATCGTGTCTAAATGAATGATTATGTAATTTATATATTACTGGCCATCGATTTAGTGTGATTTTTTGGATTTATCTTAATTAGAGATTTATTTAAATTTATTCTTAATCTATACTAAAGTAACACAGTATAGTTTTAGTTTACGCGAACGTCTCAAAGGAATTGTTTTTCTTTTACAACACGAGTTGACCATTGAAACTTTATTTTAGCGTCCAGTTATGAAATATCTTAAAACTTGTTGTTTATAGTTTTGTTTTTCAGTTATGTTATTTTCTCGTTTATTTTGATTTAATTTTTTTTTCATTTTAAAAACACGACACCTGAAATTCAAGTCCGTTTTTTATTATGAAAACCAACGGCAAATGTATTAATAAATATATGCATGGAAAGTAATCGTTAGTAATATATATATGCCCGTGTAACACGTGTAAAACTTACTAACAAATAACATTAAACATATTTTGAAACACCAAAATATGTCACGATATAACAATATTTTTCAAATCTACGTTATATTGTTACATAATATTCGTAAACGTGATTCATTTATATCCTTTATTTTCAGTTGCAATGCAATTAACGTCTGTAAATTCTTGTTTTCGTGTCCACATAAATAATTTTTCATACCTGCTCGTTACACTGACGTATTATGACTAGAAACTGTCCCACTATGTACTGCTGCTGGGGTTAATTGAAGTCCATGTAATATTTGGATGTTATCGGAGAACCGATTTATTTATAGGTGATTAGAAAATATTCAATTTATATTTCTATAACAACAGGTTTAGTTAATCGCATATTTTTTTGACAATTGCGATGGAATTTTATGTGTAAAAAATACTTTTGTCTTCAAGGCTTTGAGATTTCAGACTTTGATTGGACATCGCGTGTTGTGTATTTGTATTTAATGAAAATGTTTTTTTTTCGGATACTACACGGTTTTTATTATTTTATATCTGCGTGATCCCGACGTTTCGGTTACTTTACAGCAGCCTTGTTCACGAGCGGACGTGAAAAAATGTGTACGCTCGAAAATCTTAGATGTCATCATTTGACGTCTTCGTTTTTAACATGTTTTTTTTTTTTATTATTTGATTACATTCGTCCAAAAAAATCCTGTTAAATCAATCGAAGAAGAGTTAAAGCGGAAGGGCAACATATGTATGTTTTTTAAAGTATAAATTCATTATGTTGCATAAAATTATAATTATTTTAGAATTAAATTCGCGTGAATGGCAGCATTTAAAATAAAATAAAAATTTTACATAATGTGATTTATGATTTAACTATTTATAAATAGGTTGATCTCACGATAGGACATTTTAATGTGTTAGTCCTCTGAAAGAGTATGTATTATGATTTTAAAGCGAAAACGACGATATGAAACTGATATTTTTAAACAAAAAAGACGTTCCTCCAAATGCGACTGCTATTTCGATACTCGGTTAATAGTTTTATATTTATTTTTGTTTAATATTCACTCGTAATAATCGCCTTCTATACATATTTATCTTCAGCTTATTCAAATATATTAATTACATCGTCATTAGATAAGCACGTGTTCCCATCGTCACTACACACTAAGCGTTTTCCGTTTATCAATCAATAACATACCTTAACATTATAATCTATTAGATTTATGAATGAGAACTTATAAAGTCACATACACAAACTTGGGGCGGTAATGCTGATTACCTTGCAGTGGTCGTCAGTCATTTTGTTTGTGAAGACGAGACAAGAATTTTATTCAGATATTATATCCATTATATTAACTCTAATTGATAAAAATACTTCCATATCGAATAAATTTAACTCAAAGTTCGTGCATAAATACACATTAAACTAAGTTTTCGCATAAACTGTGGTATATTTGAATGGGGTGTAGTTTTCGACGCCATTGTATTTGATTGAATGCGTGATTTCATGGCTTCTTAAGTGACCATCAGTTGCATGATAAATAAATTTAAATTGAACTTGTTGCAAATTAAAAATTATCTATAATATATGGATTATAAGCCATCCCTAAACACCTAAAGGCTAAACACACTAAACAAAACGTTTTAACTTTCACAATTACTACGCGTACCACAATTGTCCGCCGTGACACTAAATACGAACAATTTCCCGTTCCTTATTTTATTAAATAAGGTTATTACCTACGTTAATACTTTAAGAGGAGAAGTCTGAAAGTAAACTGTTAACGTAAGTAGTGTGACGGTGCAAACTGAGGGTAAGTATACTACTGAGATAGGTACTTTAGAACTTTAGATCTATTAATTATGCGATTAATAGCTTAAGAATTAAGGTTCTCAGAGGCCTATTTAAGTTCACTAGTAAGTCAATGACCTGATTTGAAAGTCTATTAACGTATTCCTCAAAGATTTTTTGTTGTTCATAGTTTAACACGCTCGATTTTATTTCAGGTCAACGTTTTTCTTACGTAATTTAGGTTCTCGGTGTATTTCTATGATTTGAATTTTGTTTTATTTATAACTTTTTTAGTCTATTTGTTTTTCATTTATTTAACAATCTTGGATGCAGCGATGCGGAATACTCTAAACAACAAAGCTGTTTATCGTCACCTTTAATTATTTTCTGTATGAGAAATTTAAGTATTATGTCCTGTTTTTACACACAAAAACTCAAAACTAACACAAAATCTGGCGTAGTTTATTTTTAATAAGAATATCAGCCTTAAGTGATTGGGGTTCTTAGCTTCAGGATTGTTCTTTTCAAAGATTATATTATTTAATGACAAATCCTCCCTACGTCAATAGCATATTTACATAAAAGCAACGATAATCCAATGGCTACTAGAAGGAACTTTTATATATCCAATGTGAAACATGTTTATATACTAAAATTAATTATATTTTAGAGCTTGGACTATTGTAAGTTTTTAAATTTGCATTTCAGCTGGAAATTCGTATCACATTCCAACGATGTCGTGATATAAAATGCTTGCAAGGTAACAAAAATATATCCTCCTCGTAGGTAACCTAATAAACCCGAGACAATCAACTTCCTTCTGAGCACAGAACATTTAATTTACAGAGAATATGGAAAGAATAAGGAGCAGACTTTCATTTATCATTCGTCTTACGTTACAGTTATAGCCTTTGTATAGTAAAAAACGTATTATTGATTTATTCAGAAGTGTTCTACAAATTAAACAAATAAAAAAGTTGATAAATATGGAGTGAAACTTTTATTACGTTTTAGAAACATGTGGGAATATAAAATATATATAACGGCTTAAACATTCTATACTGAAAGGTCCTATAACTAAAAATATATACAATATCTTAAATTCAAACAATTGACGTTTATACAAATGCTTCATGTTTTAGGTCTTATAAGTTTTCACGGTTTTGTATGAGAAAATCGAGACGTCTAAGAGCCTTATCCTTAATATAGTCTATATGCTTAACAAAGTATGACTTTGAGTCTAGCCTACGTGCTAAAGTTATTCTGACACCTACTCCGTCTAGTGAAAGGGATACTGTTACACTTACCTGTATTAAATATAACACAATATATATGCGTCAATTACTACAAACTATTAACGCGTTAAAGGCTCGGTTAATTTATACTAACGTATTTTTCTTATTTCCGTTAAATATGATCTTCACATATCTTTATATTGTACGGGATATATTATGAGTTACACAAGAAGTCCTTTTGTGGTAATTTGATCGAGTGGATGCCTTATATTCGATCAATCCGTCCCTTTGATTGTAGCAAAAAGGCTACATCACAATTAATGAATTGGGGATAAAACGGAGATTACGTTCACGCAGTTTCTGAAGAATGACTAAAATGGAAAATGCTGTGGGTATTTATAGAAGGGGAGTGTATTGTAACTAAGTTGCCGTTTCCTGAACAACTCATTGATCATACTGGGAATGTTGTTTGAAATAACTGTTTACCAAACGACTTAAAGCTTGTTAATAAATAACAACAAAAATATCATAACATTGTATTATTGAATAAACTCCAATCTAAAAATTAATGCTGCTATGCCGTCATACTTGGAGTTACGTAAATGTCAGCTATTGTGGATAGTCAACTTGGCTCAGTCTCCAGACTGTATCCTGTAGATGCATTAGAAGGTTATTTTATTTCTTAGTATGGGGACGTAATGTACGCAAAGTCAGAATTGACGTGTACGTATCAAAGTGATAATATATTAGAAATTACATTGAAATTAAAAATGACAACGCTTTCATTAAACCTAGAGCAAGTTTTTTTTTACATTTATTCTTTCTAAATATTAAACGGATTTTTGTGACCAGCTATTGTAACTTACTCTAATTAGTTAGCAATATTCTACTTAGTACTTTTTAATCTCAACCAATGAATAAGAGGATTTTCTTGAATAAGAAACCATAATTTAGTTGTAAAGACATACTGCTCTTAATTTAAATTATAGTTTTCCATGTTCTAGAATTTTAGGTAGCTAATAAATAGCAGAAATCAATAAACGAATTAAAATAATAAAAAAAAAACAAATATCATTTAAAAAATTACGTCATAGATTTCTAGATTTGGTCGCTTCTTGCTGGCACAATGCCGAAAATATGAGAATTGTTTTCTCCTTAAATGGGATGCAGCGGATAGATCTATCAATCATGGATGTAGGAGCTCACAATGTAGACAGCTTGGTGATTAAACATCTGTATCACACAGATCTCATTAAATCGTAATATTGAGATATGAAACAGACTACATACTATACTGTGTACTTTATTAATTGGTTAGTGTAATTTTCTTAGTGTTTGTTGAAACTGAATACCTCTTTTATTGTTCTTCGTATTTTTTTTTGTTGGGAGCTATGCTTTTAACATTTTTTAAACCTTTTTTTTATATTGGCATCAAAATTTTTATCGAGGCGAAATAGTGAAAGTCGTTCCACAGATGATAAAAAAGATGTGTATTAAAATATAAACTTACAACTCTCTCATAAAAAAAAAATGTGATACTTTAATGCTATTTAGCTAAAATTCTGATCAAGTATTGTGAAACCGCTTGATTTAATTTCCTTTAATCGAATGTCTTGTAAGAAGTTGTGGCTTCTTTCCTGAAACTGTTGGACGCGTGGACTTTTCTTTGAAAATTACAAATTTGAAAATTACGCATTAGAAGTTATAGAAATATGACATCCTTAGAACAGTGGAATTATAATGGAAAATGAGGCGTTAATAAATATAATAATTATTTTTTAAATAATATCTTGTTATGGAAGAGCTTTTACGTAATTGTCATGGTAAAGTTTCCTTAACTGGTAAGTTATGCAGTTTTAAATTTTTGTCATTTTATCATATTCTTTTACTGTTTTACCTATTTCTTATTTTTTAAATTAGGAATAGAAGTATTCATTTTATTTTTCTTCTCCATCAGAAAAATATAATTTGGACATTATTTGATGTTGAAAAATATAAATTTATGAAAACTATGAGAAAGATAAACGGTTAAGGAAACGTAATGTTTGGCTTGGTTTGGTTAATATTCGATAATAAAAATTAAATGATCACTTACTTCTTGAAATGTATTGATACTTACCTACTTGGTAATTAGTTTATTAGAATACCCAGAATTTGCATACTTGAAAAAACAAATAAAATAGGAATCTTATCGTTTAACAAACAGTAAAATGCGCATTTTTTGATTAATTTTCGATTGGATGTGAGATAAGGTTTGGAAAAACACGTCTGGCATGAAGATGTATGGCAGAGAGATTTTACATGATTTGTTTGTTTGTGTTTGTTGTTTATCGATCCAGGGGATAGTGTGGTTTAGTTTAGAGATAACTATTAAGGAAACTAACTAAGGAACTAACTAAGGAAAAATCATATTAAGCTAATCCCAAAAAGAAGTTACAAATTATATCCCTATATCAGATGTGATAGATCTGCAAGCAGAGATTTTTCTTAAGATCTTGCAATTTGGGATTTCAGAAATTTCTTTATTCAATAGGAGTACAAAACGTCTAAAAAAAATTCTATATGAATACATTAAAAAAAAAAACTTTATTTCGTCAATCGTTTCAGTGGATTTCGAGTCATATCAATCATAACTATACTGTAAATAATTTAACTATTAATTGTCAGCTTCTCACATTCTTTACATGTTAAGTATTTCTTAGATCCTATATCGTCAGATGTTAACAAAAATCTTTGCTTAGAGATTATTTTACTACTGACATATCGATATAATTTATAAGGTCTGTTTTGTGGATGCTTAATATGATGTTTCCTTATTCATCATAATCTCTGTAACAAACCACACAATTGTCTGGATCCGAAAACAGATAAAAAATACATGTTGCCGGTAAATGTAATTATTTGTTAAGGTTTTTTCGTTATTGGAACTGGTATTGATGAAAGGTGTTTCAACGCAATTGCTGCCGAATGAATGAAGCTTGTTGCGAACTGACCAACGTCATTTAGTGGCCAAAACCTCGGACACGAACGATTGTAATTAGTAGGTATATGTCACTATAAAAGAATAGCGTAAAATTCTGTTAAATATCGCGACGGAAATGAAGTAAATGAATTTCTCATTTGTGAGAGAAAATAATAAAAAATGTTGCTCCGTAAATTAAATGTTATTTTGTGTGTAATGTATCATAAAAATGTCGTATCTTAGAATAGCTTAAGGACTTTTCAGGGACATAAAACTATATTTATTTTTTTGTTTCAAAAACAGTTTCCTTGCAGTGAATGTTTACTTTATTTGGGTAATATCGGTTTAGCAGTGTAAGAGTGTTAGCTGTTTTTCAAAATGATGTAAGTCAATATTGGCGTACGATAACTTAAGTAAACGTGCTGGTAAAGTAAAATGAGGTGAAAATTTCCCTTATGAAGAAAAATTTTGAGTAGATTCTAAATAACAAGACAGCCAGTTAGCATTTAATATAAATATTTTATTGTGCTGGGCTTCAAGATTGATTTTAAACGGTTTCTCACCAATTAAGTAGTGCTTTAGAAGTCGCGACAATTTATTCAGACAGCTATTTATTTTTAAGACAAAAAAAATATTTTTTAATTGTACGTAACCGTGAATACAACATTATTGATTAAGAAAGGTTTTTAGGGATACTTAAAAGTTAAAACTAGATACTTTTCGAAATACTAAACAGGTTTTATGGACAAGAAAATTTCTCAACTTAGAACAAACAAATTTAAGACTAAGAAGATAAAGTAATTTCTAATAATCGTTTGTTATAACAAATTATTATTTTATGACTTATATTATTTTACTTAGATTTTGACGATTCATATTCAATATAATATTAATTATAAATTAAGTATGAGTTGTCACGTATATAGCAATCTATTAAGTAGCGAGAATAAGAAGATTTTTAATATTAACGGTGGGAGGTGGTAGAGCCTAGCTGTGGTCACGTTACTACAGCTCGAACATGTCCATGGGCGACCGTCACTATTGCCCATCAAGTAGGCCGCCTGCTCGTTTGCCACCTTTCACACCATGAAATGATGATATTTGTAGTAGCAAATGGTAACATGTTATGATATAACTCGTGAAGGCTTATTGATAAATTGCTAGTGAAGTATTGCTAACAGATGTTGAATTCTGGTTCAATACAAATTGAATACTATTTCTGTAAATATATATATATAAGATATATGATTTAATAGATCTGTATATTACAGTAATTATATATTATGAATACATGAAATTTTATTTTTGTAAAAAAAATTAACGTTAAGTTTCATCTCATTGATCGGAATTAACGTAGTTTTTTTTTTTCTTAAAACATAGTTTTAACTTATTATGTGTCTGTCAACGGTAAATTTTTTTTTGAAATTCATTGTTTTATTTTCTTATAAATTTTTGTATGTTTTTTGATAAAAATATATATATATAGTTCAGAGGGCGAATGCGACAGAGAGATAAAGAAAGAGAGAGGTAGTGTAGATATAGAATTTATTCTTAGAAACTAGTGGAGTCAGTGTTTACAAGCATTTCAACTCACAAACAGCAGTGTGCACCCCTTTTTAATGGATTTTATTAATTTTAACGGTCTTGAGGGACATGTTTTCATTGCTTAAAATGTTATGAAAAAAAAAAATTAATTGAGGGCGGAGTCCCGTGAGTCCGTGAGTCATGAATGGAGTGCGGAATGAAAGCAGGAAGGGGTAGAAATTGAACTTTAAGGAATTTTTTTGTGTTCCTTTAAGACAAACTTTATTAACATTACTTGCAAGTCACAATTGATTGCCCGCTTGCGGCCGAGCGCCACGCATCCCTCTCGTGCTGTCTCTTTTTATTGCCCCCCCCAAGCGTTAAACGTTTAACGCAACCTTGTTGGAAGTCGTATAAGAAGTTTCACTTCAAAAGTACTGCTTTTCTCAGACTTTATGAATATGGCACTTGTAATAAAAACATGTCAACTTTATTTCATTGTATCAAATAGAATATACGGTTTTATTTATTCCGAGGTTCTTAAGTCTTGCGTCAATTTCTATCATTTATTTACATCGTGAGAGACACTATCCATAAAGGCTCTTCATACTGTGCTACCAGTGTTTCAGATTAGTGAATAGAATTATTTGTATGTTGCAATTGTCAGTCGATTATCTAAATAGATTCAGTTTTGGAGAACTTTGGATATCTTTTTTTATATCAAACTGTTGATATCGAGTAGTGCAGGTAGTTTGCAAGGGGTCCCTGGCTTTTACAAAGAACACGTTCGTCAGAACATAGTTAATTCCGCTTCCATAGTTACTGAAATCTGTTAATGTAGTGAATTTGTTGTTATTTTGATGAACACATTATTATGAAAATTATTTTTGTCAATAATACATTTTTTTTAAATATTTGATTAATGACATATAGATATTTTTAGTTATACTTAATCGATTTAGTTTTCAATAGTCTTTTTAATTATTATATAGCGTTCCTTCGACCCTGGTCTTTTGTATAATGTTTTATCGATGCGAAAAGTTCTGCCTTAGACTTAAATTTTAAATGTATGTTTCTTTTAGGATTAAATCGTCTCATTTCACATATATTTAACATTTTATTAATCACAAGTATCGATGAAAGTCAACGTCCTTTATTTTAAAGGAGGTTGCATATTAACAATTAAATTGTACCTTTTCTTGAGAGTTTGATGTTAAACAACGTACTTATGATAAACGAATCTAAAAGTAAACCATTAAAGGGCCGAAGTATGGATGTAAAATGGAGATGTTCGTAAATTTCCCGGTTTTTGTATGATTATATGATAATAAATAGTCAAATAATATTGTGGTGAAACATGTATATATTAAAGATTGGATGAGCTGAAAACCCTGTGAATGGTATTTCAAAGGTCCACGTATTATGAATAATCAAATACTACATAATCTAATTGCGTACTGAAATTGACGAAAGTAACAAAACAAAAAATTATTTCGTCTAAGAAGTATAAAAAAAAATTAGTTTGTGGAGTACAACCGTTTCGTAAGAAACCGATCGTAAGGAGAATGGTGTACTATGGCTCCTTCGCCTGATTTGGATACAACACTAATACTTATATTTTAAATATCGCGATTTCGTTTCAATAAAACTTCCGAATTTAATTAAAGAAAGGTATTGAATATGTAATTAATTTATTTTGAAAGAATTAATACCAGGGTACAAAATAAGTGTTTTCGAAGTCAGGGCATTTTAAATATTAAAAAAAAACCACTTATTATCAGATAACTACAATAGGTAGACAAGTGGTAACGCGATGCTTTTTGTACACAATTATTTCTTTTGCAAAGTGATAGAACATTGTTTCTATAATTGATCAATAGTTTTCACGTCACTATCACACATCACGTCGTGTAAGGATTGTTTCGGGTAAAATTTTCTACACCTTGGCTTATATTATTAGGCTTTTAGTGAGGCTAAATTCTTTTTGTGTAAATATAATATAGCCTATAGCCTTTTTCGACAAATGTACTATCCAACATTCGAAGAATTTTTCAAGTCAGACCAGCAGTTGCTGAGATTAGCGCGTTCAAACAAACAAACAATCCTTTTAGCTTTATAATATTAATATAGATAATAACTCTTATATTATTTTAGAATTAAGAGCGAAAATCAAATGTATTCGCTCAATCAACACAGTATATTGATAAAGGCTGTGCGGGTAACATCTAAAAGTAATTCATTATAATTTACTTCTAGCTTGTCTTAATGTATACAACTTTTTGGGTACAAAGAGATATAATAATTACGGATAAATATATAACAACCAATTAAATTGATTCAAAACCAAAGTTATTGGAAACAACTAATACTCATTTCATTGAAAATAGGTTTGGAAATGATATATATACATAAATTTAATTCTACTGTACGTGTGTACGTCACCGAAGTCCTTTTTAACGACTGGACATATTTTATAACTTTTTTGTATGTATTTAGTGTATTTAGGTGCACTCACAGATAGTTAAGACTCACTAAACAGATCGACAGCTAGCAGTAAAATCTGTATCTAGGTTATTTAAAATGAAGAGGCTCCAACGTGGGTTGCTTTATGTATTGTTTTCACACACATTGTACATTTCTCTCTGAGAACACTCCGACGTTCAAGCGGACGGTGTCGCGGGCAAGAGTTAGTTATAGATATTTAAAAAAAATCAATCAATCAATGAAACATGTTTCTTTCGGATACACTACGCGTGATTTATTTTTGTAAAAAACTACATACTCCCGACGTTTCGGTTACTTTTCAGCAACCGTGATCACGGGCGCTGAAAAATACTAGTTTCATTTAAATGAATAAAACTCGCGAAAATCTTTGATCTCATTATATATATATATATCTCATTGTATATATATATATATATATATATATATGTCGGAGCGTCAGAATTAATTATGATTTTATTTCCATTTTATTTTACAAATTATTACGAATTAGCTGGCAACGTCAAGCAGTTAGCTTGAGTGAGGTCACCCCGGTGTCGGTTTTGACGTTGGACAACTGACAGAGAAAAAAGGGAATGTCACCGACATTTTTGGAGTGGATGAACTCGCTGCGTTACCAACTAAATCTTGTTCCATCGTTCACTATGTCTGATAATGAGCTATCTTCTGATCCTCCGTTATCAGAAGTGGGATGTAACCGGAACGCCCCACGTGCTGGAAATACATCCGAAAGCGAAAAGTTATTGTTGTTACTGGAGCAGCAAAATAGAAACTTTCTGGCCATGCTAGAGGCCGTGAAGCATTCGCGATCTCCGAACGAACTTCGTCTTCCTGATTTTGATCCGGACCGACACAATGTGGACGGACGTGCTTAGATTGCAACAGCGGACACGTGCATTACTGACGGATGCCAACATGGCGCCCCGTTAATTATTGCGTTGAGTCGTGCAATGAAAGGAGACGAATCCACATGACTGTCGACTGTATCATTTCCAGGGATGACTGAGAAAATTTCAAGAAGCTTTTCAATGCAAGGTACGCAAGTCCTGAGACTGTGGCATCTTACCTTATTAATATGGCTGGAAGCAAAACAAAGAAAATGAATGTCTTGCTGCATATGGTGCTTCTTTGATGACCTTTATTATATCAAGGTGGAAAAACTTGACGATAGAACAGATCGCGGTAGCCACAGTTCTGGCACATATTTCGCAGTTCGCGCCTCGTATTCAACGATTGTCCTGCAACTCCAAAAATGACTGCAACAAGAGCTTACAGCGGAGTCGTTTTAAAGAGAAGAGCTCCACCTAACAGTGACGTGCCAGATTTTAAGAGGATTCGCCCAGCTACAAGCCATGCAAGCATCAAGTGCTTTCACTGTGGGAAACTGGGCCATAAGTCTACTCAGTCCTTCTCGAGAAGGAATTTGAAGCCAAATGGAGACAATAACCAAACTCGTTTTAACAACTATAAGAAGCCTGCTGCAGAATACCTCTCCATCACTTGTTACTCCTGTCAAGGGCAAGGCCACTACTCATTCAGCTGCCCGAAGTGGAGGAGCAAGGGCGGAGGCAGCGGTAGCAGCTTAGCTTCAACTATAGAGAAGCGGGTGGACCTGAGCAATATAGATGCGCCTACTGGATATATGTACCATAATCTCTTTAATTAAAGAATCTGTGTCTAGCAAATTTAGTGGTAGAAGATTGAATAGTATTATTAATATGACAGGCATAGGGCAAACATCTGTTAAATCAATGTTACAGATTTTGACTATTATTAAGATTGACGACATTACTTTAGAAATCCTATTTCATGTTTTACCCGACTATTGCCTTCAATATGACATAATGGTAGGACTTGAAAAATTATCTCAAAGCCTAACTGTCCACATGACTCGTAACTGTTGAGTGTAGAGAAAACTTGTATTATCGAATCGCGTAGTGTTAGCGAGAATGAACAACTTTAATTTAATATTGATGTACCTTTAGAACATAGAGCAGAATTAATTGACATCTTGAAGTCTTTCGAAAAGTCGTTTATTACTGGTGTACCTATGACTCACGCCAACACCGACCCTGTGACCATCAGGCTCATTGACCCCCACAAAAACTGTTTTGTTATAACTTACTGAAGTTGTCGCCCTTATCGTTTAAGTCCTCAGGAGCGAAAAATTGTTAGGGAAAACGTTAACCAATTAATTTGTTTTAATTAATTAATTGTTAGGAAAAAAGTTAACCAAATATTATTCGTCCTAGTTTTTCACCTTTCACCAGTATCCTTGGTCTCCTATTTTAGGCAGCTTGTTGCGGGATTCTCACAGACAATGGCACCGTTATACGCGTTGACTTCGAGCTCTAATAGTAAACTAGATTGGAAGTCTGAGTATGAGGTGGTAAGGCAATAAATTATTTCCAAGCTACCACGGGAGCCGGTTTTTATGATCTACGATCCAGATCTACAGATCGAGTTGCATACTGATGCAAGTGCGGTTGGATACGTTTCGGTGCTTATGCAGAAAAAGCAGGTAAGCTGCATGCAGTTGCTTATTTTAGTAAACGTACTACAGCCGCAGAGTCGAAATACCATTCATACGAGTTGGAGACTCTACCGGTTGTAAACGCGGTTAAGCATTTGCGCTACTATCTACATGGTCGCAAGTTTATCGTACTAACCGACTACAACTCCCTTCAGTGAACTTGCAAAAGGCTGGATTTGACGCTTCGAGTTCAAAGATGGTGGACATTTCTCCAGGACTTTGACTTTGATGTAATTCATATTGATGGTAAGCTTATGGCACATGCGGACTTCTTTTCACGAAACCCTCTTCCAGTCAAAGAAGCTCACACGCACCATTCACAGGTACAGTCAAAACAAATTACTATTACTGAGTTCACTAGTAATTGGCTTTTAGCAGAACAACAGCGTGGCGAAGAAATTAGTAAGTTGGTGAATGACCTTAAAGCTAAGAAGTTGCCTGACGATATTGCAAAGACTCACGAGTTCAGATCGGGTGTCTTGTATCGCAAAATACAGCGTCGGGGTAAGTCCCGTTTCTTACCTAGGAGGTGGTCAGTCATTAATGGTGTGCATGAGGGATTGGTGCATTTGGGATGGGAGAAGACCTTAGAGAAAGTGTACGAACTTTACTGGTTCTATAAGATGACCAAGTACGTGAGAAAGTTCTGTGACAATTGCATCACATACAGAATTTCAAAGTCGCAATCTGGCAAAACACAGGCCAAGCTTCACTCCATCCCAAAGATAGCGATCCCTTGGCATACTTTACACATAGATGCCACTGGGAAGCTTAGCGAAAAAAGTGATAGTAAGGAGTAGGTTTTTGTAGTTATCGATGCTTTCACTAAGTTTGTTTTGCTCCACCATACCTTACACATCGATGCGACTAGTAGTATAAAAGCAGTTAAAGCTAGAATCTCTTTGTTTAGTGCGCCTACACGAATCGTTGCAGACCAGGGCAGATGCTTTGCCAGCAAAGATTTTAAAGAGTACTGCGATTCTGCTAACAATAAACTACACCTTATTGCCGCTGGTAGTTCTCGGGCAAACGGGCAGGTCGAACGTACAATGAGCACTCTTAAGGGGATACTTACTGCCGCCGAGACTAGTAAACGGTCGTGGCAGGAAGCTTTGCCAGATGTACAACTAGCACTAAACTGTTCACAACACAGAGTCACGGGGTTAAGTCCTCTGGAATTGCTTATTGTCAAGGTTGTTAGGCCAGTAGACATTTTGTTAGCTAGTGATGTAGAGCCCGAAGTCGATCTGATTGTTGTACGAGATCAGACAATAGAGAACATAACTAGAAATGCCCAGTATGATAAGATACGGTTTGATGATAGACTCCGTAGGATGCCTGGAGCAGACTATGACGACTATGACTCTGACGATGACTTTGCTGTGCTATCTACTAGTTCTTGTTAAAACTATAAAATTACCGATATGTTATAATGTCGGATGCCGGGATGGTTGTCCAGGGCATGTTCGGACACCAGCACGGTTATCCATGTGTTGTCGGATGCTAAAAGGAGGTTGTCCATGGCTTGTTCGGACGCCGACCTGATAATCCTGATGTTGTCGGATGCTGTAAGGTTGTCCATGGCTTGTTCGGACGCCGTTCAGTTATCCTGGTATAATAACTTTATGGAAGGTTGTCCATGGCTTGTTCGGACGCCGACCTGATTATCCTGATGTTGTCGGATGCTGTAAGGTTGTCCATGGCTTGTTCGGACGCCGTTCAGTTATCCTGGTATAATAACTTTATGGAAGGTTGTCCATGGCTTGTTCGGACGCCGACCTGATAATCTTGATGTTGTCGGATGCTGTCAGGATGTCCATGGCTTGTTCGGACTCCGTTCAGTTATCCAGGTATAATAACTTTATGTGAGGTTGTCCATGGCTTGTTCGGACGCCGACCTGATTATCCTGATGTTGTCGGATGCTGTAAGGATGTCCATGGCTTGTTCGGACTCCGTTCAGTTATCCAGGTATAATAACTTTATGTGAGGTTGTCCATGGCTTGTTCGGACGCCGACCTGATTATCCTGATGTTGTCGGATGCTGTAAGGATGTCCATGGCTTGTTCGGACTCCGTTCAGTTATCCAGGTATAATAACCTTATATGAGGTTGTCCATGGCTTGTTCGGACGCCGAATTTAGTACCCGCGTATATTATAATCGAAAATGATGTTCGTTATTTGATTATTAGTATTCTGAATCATAGTTTACTTAAGTTAAATTTGATTGCTAATTTATGATTGTACTTTGGTTGTTGTAATAATTTTGCTTTATAAAAGAGGATTAGTTGTTTTCTGTTTGCCATAAAATAATTAAGACTATTCCGAGTTCTTTATTTGTGCCAGGTTGGCCGAGTGGAAATTTTTATCTACTGCAGAACCTTTTCTATTTTCACACGAGGACGTGTGAGATGTCACGATGGCCGTGTCGGAGCGTCAGAATTAATTATGATTTTATTTCCATTTTATTTTACAAATTATTACGAATTAGCTGGCAACGTCAAGCAGTTAGCTTGAGTGAGGTCACCCCGGTGTCGGTTTTGACGTTGGACAACTGACAGAGAAAAAAGGGAATGTCACCGACATTTTTGGAGTGGATGAACTCGCTGCGTTACCAACTAAATCTTGTTCCATCGTTCACTATGTCTGATAATGAGCTATCTTCTGATCCTCCGTTATATATATATATATCAAACGACATTCACGATGAATATTTTATGAATATAACCTTTTCGTTATTTAATCGCGAAGTTAATATTATTGAAGGAATTTCAGTGAAAAAAAGAATTAATGATAATAATTTAAAATATGTTAAAAAGTTATCCAAGAAAAAAGACATTTAAATTTAACAATATAAACATAAAATTTTTATAAGTTTATATATGAATAAGCTATTGAAAATACATTTGAATGGAAACAAAATTGTTTCGTATTAAACATCGAACTTTATATGGAACAAAGGAATTATCGTATTCACTGTGCAAGTCTTTAAGCGCATGCAAATCGAATAAGTAGACTCCTTGTTCACTGACCTATTTAGATATTCATATTAGGAAGATATAGCATGAAGGTTTTATATAATCGATAATGATTAACACAGAGGCGGTGAAAGAACATTAGAAATCTTTTTTTTATTATCATTTACACTTATAACAGTACTATAGTGAGTAATTTATGATAATAACAAATTATAATGAATCTGACGTCATCGAACAAAACATATTATTTGTTGTAATTGAAGTATAAGCGTAAATGTTGATTTTTATCCACATTGCCATGAGATCATCAAATAATCTCTCATAAGCCGGCAGACGGAGGCATGTCCCTTGTCCAGTGACAGATCTTCACCAGGCTTGAGTTATTTCACTTCGCAGAACCGATTTATCAATCAAGTGGCGTTACTACGACGAAATTGTATTTTATATATCGACTTAATATACGATAAGATTTTATAAATATAAGTCGATTTTATATATGATATATGATTGAAGATGAAATTACTTGGCGGAAGTCAATAACGTCCGTATGCTGGGAGTACGAGCGGTGAGAAACTAAAAAATGTTTTTCTTTTTTAATTTAAGCTGAACTAAGAATCGTTTTATGATAATAATATATTTGAGTAATTTGCTTATTCTGTAAGGATTCACCGGTCCTAACTGATACTACCTCAACCCCATGCGATCAATCAATCAGACGGAGACAAGTTGACTAAATGAATAAAATATAGCACACTTTGCGAAGGGTTCGTAATTCATGTTTAAAAGCTTATTCGTAATTGATTTTATTGTTCATCCTCAGCTTTAGGAATACTGATAATATTTATTATGTATAAATTTTGGATAATATGCATCATTTTCGTTACAGAATATATGACACGCTTAAACTAAATGTCATGCATGTAAAGTTTTCAGTATAAACTTCAGGAAGTGAACATAAAATATACCTAGTCCGTACGTATTAAAAATTAAAAATAACCAAAATTTCACTAATGAATTCTAGTCGGCGATTTTTGTACCATTCTCATTAGCAATATATTGCAAAAAATCGAGTGGTGTGTCGAAGGAAATCGAACCACGGTTATTGCGTGACAAAGTATGCATGGCATCAAATACATTATTTTAATTTGGTATTAGATTAGATAGTAGTCAAACGTTAGTTTACTAGGCTAGTGATAGGTACAATGAAACCATATCTGTTTCAAAAAAAAGATCTTGCCGTCCACCGAGCGCCTTTACGAATCATGCAAAAAGGGAAAGAATTCGCAGAGATCCTGTCCAAAACAAAAGTCTTACTAGCACCTAGAACCACGTCACGGATTTCAATAGATTTCTTAATACTTGCCTTCTAGAGATGCACTTATCATTAAATTGTAATTAAGGTACAAAAATGGATTTAATATTTTTTAGTTAAGTCCCTTAGCAACGCCATGTTCAGTAGCCAATATTGATACTATCAGGAAGACTGGAGCCGTTACAATAAAGCTCTATCCACTACAGCCTGGTCCAAAATCAATCGTTTTGGACTTCAACAGATCTAAAACTGGCCCTTTTTTAGCCCTGATCTTAATCCTCTTGGTTATGATTAATGATCAGTTGTAGAGATTAATTCTTGCTCTAAACGCTAAAATAATTTGGAGCTGCTAAACCCATCCATATGATTGCCAGTGTAAAATTTTCCTAATAACGAGTTGCCACTGCTAGTGATCTGAACTAATACCAAATTTTTAAAGGTCTGTACTGAAGTCAACGAAGACCATAAGCTTTATATATTTTTTGTAATAGTTTTCGCGGCATTCTTGTTGAAAGAAACAGGAAACAACGTATTTAATTTTTGACAATTTAAAGATACATTTATAGGGGGTTGTCATAATAGTTTTAGGTATCTTATAAAAGATTTCATATAAATAGTTCCACCTTACACAATCAAACACTATCAAATAATCATCTAGAAATCTTTAATTCTTCAGATATCTCAATAAGTTGACTTATTCTGGTATTTAGCTCTCTAGAACCTTGACCCTTATCAAAGCCGGTCTGTTTATCTGAAAATGTTTTTGCTGATACGCCCTTAGACGTCCGATGAACTTACTATCATCGGAATTGAGTCACTTTTGGTAATTTGCGCATTTGGTAAAGGTAGCGATTTTTAAAAAAATTAAAGTGCTAATATCTCGAAAACCGTGATATTTTTACTGAGGTCAAATTGTTATTTTCTGATAGATCTCGACCTCATCTAGCTTCTGTGTCACTGGGACGTGGTCATTTAGGGACACCCCGTACACCTTTATCAGATAAAACCTTTCACATTCATTAACATATCGTTGGAGTATTAAGTCTTACTTTAATATTCAATATCTCTTTGGCCACAATATGACTCTGTAATTGAAGCCCCCGTTTCATTTTATATTTTAGACCTTAATACTCATTACCACTAAGAATATAATCCTCTTAGTTTTAGTGTACATTGACACAATTATCCCGTTTAATAAATCTGGGTGGTTATTTGTCTTTTTAAAAACTTTAAATTGAATGTATCGAAGTGTTTGATATTTGTTATAAAACACTCGATTCATATCATAAAAAGCATGTTTTTGGTGCAGTGTTGCAACTACACTTCAAGCCATTCATTTATATTTCCGACGCTATATTTTCCACAGCCATCTCTTAAGTGCACATCATTTCATTTATCTAGCAAAGTGATACAGAAGTGATCTTAAAATTAAACTGTTATAATAATTAGTTTTTTGTAGACAGTTTATTATTTAATTAATACAATTATGAATTTAAGTACACTTAAATGAATCTAAATGAATTTACAAATTTACTTTACGTATTATTTTTTTATATACCTACTCGTATCTTATATCGTATGTATGTATGTCTCTTATGTATTGTATAATAACTAATTTTTAATATGTAATTAAATACTTATTTACAGACGTTTAATCTTTGTTAGTGTTAGTATAACAACATTATTATTTTGTAATTTATCCCACTTATCCTACTCTGAATAAAATATGCATTAGATTAAGGCAACATGTTTCGAAATGTGAACGATTTTAAGCATTGCATATTGCAAAAATTTTGTACGTGTACCTTTAAGTTAATTCCTTGTCTTGAGATAAATCAATAAATTTTCATGTATTGACTTTAAATGTTGAAGTTTCAACACGATTTGTATTATTACAGTACACTCCATTATTATTAAGTACTTACTTCATGTGCTGAGAGGGCGTTGTGTTGGTTTTTTCAAGAGAGTAAAATCAATTCTCCGCTCGTTGTATTCAATTGTAGTGGTGAGAGGTGTTGGGTAGATATCCTTGTGGAATAAATAACAGCTTATATTATATTATATTATTATATTACCAATAGGAAAATTACTCCACACTTGATCAAAGTAACTCAATGTCCACCGGCGTTGTCGAGACTTATTGTTATAGCGATGTTAAGGACAGGTTTCCATGTCGATGGGACTTGCCAACCCTTGTCATGGCTACCGTTTTGTTTCCTATAAATCTCAATTGAAACATGTTATTGAACTAAATTCATTTCCCCAAAACTATCACTCTATCAAACTTGTAGTATAACTCAGATGTTAGATGGACATTTACAGCCACAACAGATTTATATATATGTATGGGTTTATTTTCTATTTTTTATGAAAAATTGTAATTGGTAGAGAAGCTGTTCTAATTATTTTGAAATTCTGCTAAATTAAGAATGGTCTAAGTGGTCACAAGGTGTTTGTTAGTTTGGGTGTATGGTATAAAATATGACGTTCAACTTAAGTCCAAAACAGGTTAAAGTCACAATATTTTTTTTTTCAGTCCACTCTACAAACAGAACTCAAAAAAAATTATCGTGATTCAATAACCGTTCTCATTATATTTGGTCTCAAAACTATATTATTATTTTCTGCCGACGAGGTTCACGTTATTGGTTAAATGTTTTTATGATCTAATTGGCTACGTACAAGAATGCATTGTTTCTTTTGATATATGTTTCTTTAGGATAATTTAACCCTTTGATATCTCAATGAAATGGTCAAATAAAATAATAACTCATGAACGTTTTCTAACTAAAAAAACATAGTGATTTTTGAATTCCACATAACATGGAGTCCAAGGTCTAAAATTTTCGATATATTTAATGGATCAATTCATAAAATTACCTCAAAGCACTAAGATTGATTGCTTCTCTATTTTTTTTTATTCAAAGCATTATAAAGAAAGCTTTTCAGTATTCGGTGTCGGGCACAGAATTTTTTTTCGCCTTTTTTTCATACGTAAAAATAAGATACGAATATAAAAATCGTAACCATTATAGCCATAAAATTATAATACCAAGAAGGTATATTCTTTAATAGCTCATTTCACACCTGGTTGGGGTTTAATAATTTAATTTATCAGCATTTCATGGCTCACTAAGAGTCAAAAATTTTCACAGCTCAGAGTCAACTGTTTTTATCTAATCTCAATAAGTGCGTCGAGGCCTCTTAATCGAAAGGCATTTTCCAAATCAAGTAAGTCTTGAGACGATGAATGATAAACTGTTAGTAAATTTTTATATTGAAGGAAACTAAAATAATACAAACAATAAATTGTACTTTAGTCTATGTCTTAGACTGAAATAAAAATAGTGAAAGGTTATATTTATGCTGAGAATGCAATATGAATTTCCGAAAGAATTTGCGAATTCAATTGAAGCCGTTTGTCGATGATAAAAATCACGATTACATTCAGAATTGTATTAATAAATAGCCCTTATACTTTTTTATTTATTTAAAAGAACGTTTTATATCATGCCAGTTTTATATTCTTTTAATTTTATTTTGTTCAACTAACATTATTTTTGTTATATTCTATATACATTATAATATTATCTATGACATTAAATATAGCATTAATAAGTTAGTAATATATAAATTCTTCATTAAATTTATTACGCAATAAACTAGTTAAATTGGTATTAAATATTGTTGGAATGATGGCCGCTAACGGCCGAGCTTCCTATTCCGCTTATTTTACTAAATCATTAATTATAATAAATGGGATAGTTATGAATACTAACTTTATTATACAGTAAAAAAATAATTAAAAGAATCAAACACTAGGTATGTTATGAAAATATTATAAAGATTTAAAAACGTACTGTTAGAGACTTTTAAAACTTGGTATGCTCACAGCTAGAAGTTTTATTTTCGTCACTGAATTTTCATAAATATTATAACAACGTTATTATGAAAATTTATCTATAAATAAAAAAAAAGAAAAGGAACTGTTGGTGAATATTTTGAATAAGATAAACAAAAAAAAAATATTATAATAAAAAATATACAAAAATGGTCCAAAAAGTCTACAATTAAATTCATTATAGCATATGGTATTCCAGTAACAATTTTAATTGTATCTGTTTGGACATGTCCTGCTTTTTGTCTGAATGACATCAGGGCAGTTGCAATAACGTCACCCTTTCATTCAGCAGCTATTTGCTGATTGTATAAACCATAGAGCCAAAGTAGAAAGGTCCCTCTTTATATTTAAATACAGACAGATGAAATGAGTTGCTTCAACCGAAAAAGTGTTTAGAATTAAAAATTTAGATGTACAAATATTATATATTTATAATGTGTTAATATTATTTCACAATTTTGCTGAATATTTCAATAAAGCCGAAAATTTTTCACTAACCGTGACATGCAAGTTAATAAAACCAGTCCAATATTAGAATTAATGTAACTTTTTTTTGTACAGACGTTGGAAACATTAGTGAAATTTTATAAAAAGAATAATTTAAAGTTTCTGCATAGTGATTTCATTATGTTTGATTCGTAATTTAAATCAGTATTATAGACTGAAAAAACGATATGGCTGTAATTGAAATTCCAATTAAGATACATACTCAATGATTCTTGATATTGCTTAGATTTAAAAACATAATTATAAAATTAATCATGTTTTCATTATTCGTGCACAAATTTACTTTAGGCTCATAAATACAAATAATACGAGCTTGATTAAGAAATATCTCAGAACCCAAACCGCATTGAATACAAAAAGAATAATTGAAATGTCTTGAGATTTGAAAGAAATGTGAAATGAGGTTTTACGACGTATACATAATGTCGCCTGAATAGTTAATATTAAGGACATTATATTTTTAACGTTACTACATGATTTTAATAAATATAGAGTGAAATGTTTAGTGAATTACGAAGTACAACAGTATATTAAATATAGAAATCGTATAGAAAAATCATATTTTTATCATTTTAAAGCATCTCAGAATTTCAAACAAACGTTATTTCATCATTTAAAGTTATAATTTTTTTCAAATAAAATGTTATAAGGAATAAATTATTTTAGGGAGAAACTTTCTTCATCGCTCTTAATATCTGTCATTTTTGTCGCTGGCGTAAGCGTTTCCATGTCACGTATATTTAAGTGATAAGAAAAGAGAAAGTCTCAGAAAGGATGAACTTATTTCACCTTTACATAGTTATTCTATGCTTCTGTTAACTTCTCAAGCCATTGTACGGTTCATAAGTTGTTGAATTTTAAAACAGACGAGGTGAATGAACTCTTAATTGGTGCCAATGACTGAATGTAAGCTTATAGCGATATTGTCATTTGAATTTCTTGATGCAAAAGCTTTGAGCTACTTGTTACTTGAGTTCTTGTCCTGAATGGTTTTATTTACTCTATAAAAGTATTTAAAATTTTAGCTATTAGATTTTGTTAATTAAGGCGAAATAAATCAAAGTTATTACAATTCAATTGATTAAAATAGTAGATATAAATAGATATATAAGCACATTCGAAAACTGTTGTACTTTAACGGTTACAGGCCAATTATCGCGGGGCACTAATAGTAAGGATGCCCAAATCCGGTCAACGCTTGTTAAGAACTCGTCACATTAATTCTCGTTAGACAGACGTACTGTGTGTCCACAAGAGCGGAGGTTTAAAACCTGCAAGATGTCTTAAGCAATTATGCTATATTATATCAAACCTTCATCGCCGTTCTTCTACAAATTTTATGCCATCGAAAGCTACAACTAAAAATTAAGTCAGTAATTGAGACCAATGAAGCATTTTGTCTTTTCCTGTAATTTCACAAAAAAAAATATATAAAATGCAAAAATGGAAATTAATCTATATATATATATATTGTTTTATTAGAGAAAATAATTTTTTACTTTGTTTATTTTAACCACACCTGTATTTTAGAAAAGCCAAGAGAATAACACAGTAGTTAATCAATTAAATTAAAATAAAAAAAATTAAACCATAATCGCTATTTTAGTGGCCCAAAGATAGGGGTAACAATTCAAACTTCGTTAATGGTTGACCCCGACCTTGATTAATTTGTTCCTACGGTTATTTTAGTATTGGCGGACCGATGTTAAAGACGATGAAGCATTATACAAATTAAGTTAAACTTTGAAGACGAATAAGTTTTTGGTCTTGGGGTACCCGTTACGTAATAGATACTCGTACATATACAAGAAAATGTACCGAGTTACAAAAATCTGATAGAGGAATAAGATAAGGGTCTAATTTAAGTTTGGATTTCTACTAGAACCGGACAATTGTGTTATCACATATTTTTAAGAAGCAATTTTTTTTTGTATGAAACTCTTTGGAATATAACCTCTTTTCTATTCCGACATCTATAGACGCCACCAAAAAAAAAAAAATGTAATGAAATCAGCATGTTTGTGTTTGTGTAATATTGATTTCATTGCTGCGATATATTTGCCGATTGTTTGTCGTCCACATTGAAAATAAACAGATGATATTATTTGATTAATTTGTTTTATCTTTTATGTACATATGAAATTATTATATTTCTATAAAAATATTACGCTACCAGTGATTTTTTTTGTATTATTTTCAGGTTCATTACTTATACATATATGTGATATAATGTTATTTACGTATTAATGTACATTGTATGTGGTCTTCAAGTTTCTTGCACGGCTTTGTTTTGAAGTGCACTTTTACTTTTATTTATGCTTCTCTCTCCCGGCTTAATGTACAAAATAATGACTGCTTTCAGCTAGCGTTTTATTTGTTTCACGTACATTTTAAAACCTTAAATTCAATAATGTTCTATACTTTTTGTACAAGTTGTTTGAATTTCGCTTTTTAGTTGAATGTATTTCTTGCAATCTATTATAAAAATATTAGTTTTAGGTTTATATTTATTTTAATAAGAGACACAAACTAATTACATGGCAACGAAACAAAAATAAACCATCTTTAAATGCCGATTCTGGGATATTATTACAATAAAATTGTATACTCATTTAGTGTACCTACACCTTAAAGTTTGTCACATGTTATGATAGTTTTAAGTACATTAAATGTGTACATGCTTTAAAGTAGATGAATTTTGGTTATAAAAGATCCGTATTTAAAATATTACAAACTGCAAAACGAAGCTTAGTCGTACGTTGTTTGTAGCTCTCTTTGGTGGGTTTATTTCATTTATTAAATATAAAACGGCCTTTGAATTTAAACAACCACGCTTCTTTATTAATAGATCCTTAGATTTCCTTCTAAATGTTCATATTTTTTCATGATTTTGGATGTTGACATATCAATGCCTAAGACATATAGCTGGTGGAGGTATTTAATTAATAAAGAGTATAACTTGTAAACTTAAGAATATTATGAACACAAGTGATTCCCTCTTATTTGACGGCGACATCTTCGCGATTTATCTTCTTTTCTGTGTTGTTTTTTACTCAGAAACTCGGAATTATTTAAGAGAATGATTCAGTTTCTTCGGTTTTCGGGGTGCCTCGTGATAACACTAACCTTGCTTCTAAATGAGCTTTATTTTAAAACAAACTTTAATGGACATTCTTAGTCTATTCCGCAAATAAATTGTTAAAAGCTTTATCACTAATATGAATGTTTAAACCAGTATGTATATATATTTTTAAATATACTATCAAAGATTATTGTGTATTAGAGGAGACACAAATAAATATTATTCATTATAATGCCACCACTAGCACCATTTTCCACGACCATATCTTAGCTGAGCTTATTTTTTTCTTAGCTCGTCTGGAAGAGATCAATATTTGGTTACAAGAACGCCTTTGGATAGTTCAGTATCTGCTTTTTGCTCCTTTTATCTTTTACATTATTTCTTTATTCTATTATTCTTTAGTTTATTTATAAAAACACATGATTTGCTTTTTACGCCACAATAATTATAGGACGATTATGTGTTTTTTTCATGTGTATATTTTTTTGGCCTCTTGTTTTGTATCTACGGGTTATCAAAATAAAGAATTTGTAAATGCTCGTTTTGTAATCTAAAAGGTACTTAAACCAGTATGTATTTTTTTCTGTTTTAGTTCATTTGAAATTATAGGTTTATTTGACAAGCAAAAAGGGCTTTCTGATTTATATATGACACAAGTACATGCCACTACTAAGTTTGAACAACTTTGAACATATTATATATTTTACGGGAAAACATCTCCGTGTTAAGTCCGTGAAATTTTAAATTCTATTGATTTTCTCCCTGTTATTTTTGCAGAATTGAAAACCGAAATGGCGGTAGGTGCTTTTGTCGGTAGCTTTCCAGGTGTATAAAAGGAATTTAGTGATTGAAAAGTAAATTGCATTTAGTTTTCTTAATATTTTATGGCTCAAATCAATTTTTTTGAAATTATTGATTGATATCAGCAAGTGTTCCATACAAGATTCTCAACATGTTGAGAGGACAGTAACAAAATTAAATATTTTAACATGAAAAAAAAAATATAAAGAAATTAATCGTAGAAAACTATTTTAGCACCGTATAGTAAATATAAGATCGAATGACGTTTCAGGGTCATAGTGTAAAAAATTCAATAAAAATAATATAAAATACTGATTTATTAATTCTTAAGACAGTTTAAAATTTTATAGAATTATTCAATTTGCAAGTTCCAGGTAGAATAAGTTTTATTTCACTCTGAATTGATAAGTTATTAGCTAAAGGTATTACCGGTACTAAGACTTATAGCAAGTGATGGTGGACTTTAAAACTTTTTACTTTTTAAAATGAAGCTAGAGTTTTGAATGCTAAGCGGATGTTTTTTCGCTTTTTGCTAGCTCTTGTTCAGATAGAAAATTGTAAAAAAGTTATGATAAAGACAAAAGCACAATAAAAAAAAAAATTAAGAAGTCTTTTTTTAACTTAAACAGTTAAAAATCGTATATCTATTCAGTTATAGGTATAAAGTTTCGTTTATAGTTATACACATAATAATAAACGGGGTTAGAATTCAGGAAATATAAAAATAGGTCGATTTAATGATTAACCGTTCAGTTACAAGAGTATAAAATTATATAATTATTCAAATTAAATCCGCAAAACATAATCACGCAACCAAAACGTTATTAGCAGTAAAGTAAAACCACGTCGCAATTCGCCACGATTTAATTAAACAACGCAAAAGAAAAATAAAGTTGAAAAATTTTTAGCGCGAATTCACTAATGAAAGTTTAAAATGACCGGCGAAACAAAAAAAAACCCGTGACCTCGTTATTCAGAGGTGCAACATATTTACTGCTATTGCCGAAGTTGTTACATCAAATTTAAATTCTAAATTGGCTATTAATAGCGCGCACGGTTGAGAAAAATATTATATCACCGGCTTTCCGAAATTATTAAGTGGCATTTTGTAACTTTTTTTTTTATTCTCCAAAACAATGAATTCAATAAAGGGCCCAAACTGTCGACAACAACTCCGACAATAGGAAGCACACTGTTACAATTAATCTTATGTTTAAATCGAACTGAAAACGGCCTTGAATATTTTTTCCATTAAAACTTTTATACATAAAATTGTAAAGCCGTATTCGATACTTTTTGAGCATAAATTAAACTTCAACACTGTCAATGAAGCCGATTTATGTAATTTTTTTTTTCATGGCGTATTCCTGATTTCTTGGACAGCTTGGACCGGCTCCAGTGAGTAGAACTATATCGATTCGTTACTTTTAATACTAATTCAGGCTTTTGCCAACTATTTTATATTAAATTACTTTAATCACAGACCGTCCGCAGTAAGCATTTGAATGTTTTTTAATCGAATTATTTACCGTTGGCTTTTGTTGCAGTGATGTAGACTGTTTATTGGTTATAATTTTGTATTTCGTTGATAGGAAATATATGTATGTGTAAGGTTCATATTTAGTGTTGTTCATGTTGTTCTAACTTCCAAAAAAGAGTTTCATGTTAAAATCTAATATGGAAAGGAAACTTTTCGGAACCCACTCATTATTTTCTCATCCTAAAGAAAAAAATCCTTAAGGATAAAGTATTTAATGGATTAATTAATTATCAGTGAATGTTGCTCAGCTTGAGCTTAAAAGCTTAGCCCATTTAAAGGAAAACGAGAAATTGGGTGATAGGAGATAGAGTCTGTTGTTCCCCGTGAGATTGTATTTGCAACTAGGATATCAGCAGAAGGCTCGAGCTAACTCACACATCACGCTACATCAACAGTCAGAAAAAAACAATAGGCTGATCAGCTGGTTGGTAAAAGGAATGCTCAATGAGACTAAAATGTTAGCAAAATTAGTGATTGTCAGGTAATAGATGTCGGAAAACCAGATATCTTAGAGGAAGAACTATGACAATAGACATATATGCAAATAAATTGAGGAAAATGTATGTATGTGTCGATTGAAATATATTTGAAATATTAAATTTATATTTTAAACTCCTACAAAACCCGTCCCATCTCAATACAAAACTTTTTTTTCGTTTTGTCACTAATTACAAGTCATCGCTTACATATTTCCAACTGATTAGAAAGAATATAACTTATAAGAATCAGTAAGACTATCAAATATGGTAATTCTATTGCGTATAAATCAATTTAAATTTTAATGTAAATACATAACTATACATTGCTTTCATAAAACACAATAACACGTATAAATCAATTCAGTTGTGATCCCTAACCTAGAAATACAATACGAACAAAAAAAATGAATCCTTCACAAATACTCACATGTAATAAAATCCGGACAAAGCGTGTGCTCCCTGGTCAAGTATTAGTAAAGATAAACCGATTCCACCTGCGTCGGTATGTGCAGCGGTCGCAGATTAAACATTCCTAACATCGCAAGCCGACAGGAGCTGGAGGCGGGTAACTTATCTCCGTAGTTATTTAACGGAAGAAAAACTTCCTTGTATATAAAATTAAGCTTTCAGTTGTGCGATTCACAGCAACGTTTTCATGGTAGTTGCTCACAAATATGTTTTTATAATTTATTATTTATATTTATATTTATTAGATTATTATATCGTGAAATTGTAAGTGCTCTGTATCGAGAAACTACGAAAAATTCGGTTGGTTCAATTCTTCAATAAAGGAACCTTTAATGGCTGTATTTGGTTCATTGGGCTAGACGTATTTCTGCTAGAGTTATGTAAGTCGAAATTGAATACAAATAAAATTCAAATAACATTTCAAAACTTATTAAATGTAATAATCGTATAAACATAACGCTAGGAAGTGAAGGTGTGATTAAAACCTATACAAAACAATTGTAAGTCACGTTATAATTCAATATAGCTGTTATCTGACTTGTGTTTCAACATTAATTTAAATTCAAATTGTGAGGCCGGAGACAAGTTCGCAACTAATAAATCGAAATTGAATTGGGTTGCAAAGATGGAGAATTTAGATAATTTAGGCGCTTAATTAACACGTCGTATCGAATGCCCCAGATACGATTTGAGAGGATATTGGAAGAACCATTGATCACCATAAAATAACTGGAAGAAAACAAAAAAAAAAAAAAACAATTACATTCCATTCGATGAAATTTAATTTTGGAAAAAACATATTATTTTTTATGAAATATTCGAGAAAATTACAATGACTGTTATTGTTGATACAACTCTGAAAACATTTGTAACGTAATAAAATATGGCAGTGTAATTAACGACATACCAATGGGACTACACGAGTGGTCTTCTTAATTAATTTATGTAACCACGAAAAACGAATAAAAACCGAGTCAAGGATTTATACGAAAACTGCATACATATATTATTATATAACATTTTACAGAATTCTTTATGTTATAAGTGAGTTTTGGGTTAAAAGTTTAAATTGTGAATATTCATTTTTTTATAAATATTATGTAAATAAAATTAAGAGTGTAGAGAGTTATAAATAAAACCACAGGTGTGACAAAAGCTGTCGGTATGCTTTCCCCGAGTTTTCCTCTCACCATATGGAACTTTTTTTCATTCATAAATATGTACGTGACAATATTAATGCTGGCTCTTTAATGAGACACGCTACACGCTTTGTATTTAGTGTGACGATACAAAATTGCTCGCGGTATACTGGTCGTCAAGTTATTTATAGCAGACAAATTTGAGGTAGGAAAAATATGATACAACTGAAAAGTTGGTTGTAATTAGTAACTCAGAATAAATATACAGTTATATATAGTATTGTATGTATCTGTTTTAATTATATATAATAAAAAATAAAAACAAAAAAAGTAATTTAAATTCTCGTCTTCTATTTATCTAGATTACCACTCAATCACAGTATTGATGTGATATATCTTCTACTTGTATGTGCACATGTACACTTCATGTATTTATAAAATATATCGCGTTTTCGTTGTCACCTTTATTATAACATTTAAGTCAGACAGGCGTTAACACAAACTTTTGATGTATTCAGGGAAGTTACCGCACAGATGTCCAGTGAAGTGCGGTCAAAAGTTTTGAGTGCGGTCCTTCGATTTGCCCCTACACAACCAAACAAGATGGGGAGTTCGTAGAGCCTTTTTAATAAATAAACGCTTTAAGTGCTATCGGGATACAGATCTAAATTAACTTTTACTATTGACTATTTGAAATTAACTCCGGTTTTACATACTCGATACAGCTGTATATCGTGCTTCAAACATAAATTCGTAACTTGGTGAGCGCGTGTGTGAGTGTGTAAATAATTTTCGTTCATATTGCAGTATGTGAAGATATGTATATGCATGAAAAATCTCTGACGCTCAATATGTAAGTGTGATCATACCAACACGGACTAAGGGTACTGAAATAAAATTTTAAAAATAGTGTGATGGATGGAAATGGAAGCTTTTTTTTAACTGAACGTTAGTAACATGCAGGAGTTTGATACAAAATTTTAAACGTAAGTGAAGACGTAGGGCGTAACTAGCAAGCGCATGAAGTGGCTGTAATAAAAATATTAAGAGAATTGACTTCAATGAGGAATTTAAATTAAATGTTTTGCTTTAAAGTATTTCAATTTAAATCTTTGTATGTATTTTAATTGTTATTGTTTAATGCTAATTAAGAAAAGACATAGTATTTTGGTTTGATATAAAAATGTTGCTATTTATGCAATATATATATATATATATATATATATATATATATATATATATAATAAATTTCATTTTAATTCAATTTTAAGAACTTATTACATGTGTACTATCTAAATGAAGAGCTGATTTAGCGTGTGGGTAGTTTGATCCCAATTTAGTTAACTAACGAATATATACGAGTCAGCACTAATACAAAATGTAATGACGTGAAAAGCTATGTAGAAATAAACAATGAAAGCAAATTATAATCCAACCTTAATTATTCTCTATCAAATATTGCTTTTTGGGTTCATTAGAATATTCAATTATAAAATGAAATTCGTTAGATGCTGTAGAGAAATAAAACCGTCAATAAATCACAAAGTAATAATTTACCTTGTTACAGATTTCATTCATTAGTAACTCGTTTATTAATTTTACAATGAACAATAAAGTGACGTCCCCCAAAGCCTTAATTAAATCTTTAAGATTTGTTTTTATTTATTATGGCCGTCTAAAATATCTGATGATTATGTATAGCTCCACAGATTCTTATGAAACTAAATTAACTCTGGCTATCATCTGCGTGAAAGTCTCACTAACGGTACAAGTTGGGATAGTAAAAAAAAGATTGAGTTAGGTTTCCCTTCAGATTATAAACAAAGATTTTGTTATTAATTAAAAATAATGCAAATAATAATTTTAATTTAGTAAAAGACATCTATCTCACATTGCTTTTTCATTTATCAGTAAGAGTATCAATTATTAAACATTATTCACTATCAAAAAGCGTCACAATTGTATATTTTTTGTATATAACGTACGTCCTTGTCTATTACGTGAATACATTAGTGATGCTACAAACATATTTGTATGTGCATCTATAAACTTAACACTGTAATGGAACCACATCAATGACCCATCTTTATAACTTCACCGTAGTCTTATAAAAATAGTAATAGGTTTAAAACACTTTAATAAAACTCCAGTTAAAAAAAAAACAACCTTTATATGCAATTAAATTTATTGCATATATAAAATATAAGTGAAAGTGATTAGACATTTGAGTTTTTAATTTAATAGTATATCATTTTATTTTTGTACTATGAAAACTGGGCCAGTAATTTCCTTGCTACCAATTATAAGTATTTTTCTTATAATCTTAACAAACATGACATTAATATATTTTTATATTACATTGCCATTTTGATTACAACTGCGTATATAAATATGCGCTGGATAGATAAAAGAAACGATTGATTTGAAAAAAATCGTAATGAAGAAATTCACTGTTAATTTTAAATAAAATCTCTTGAATATAAAAGTTTCAATAATTCTATAATAATATAAGACGATGTATATTTAAAATAGGCATTTATTTTATACACCCTTTCGGGGTTTGATTTATTAAATTGATAATATAAAATCTCTTTTTGTCAACAATATAATAAAGTTACTTGGTTATATTTTTTTCATCATAAATTTTATAGATTCTGGGGTCATTTGAGATGTTATCTAAATGTAATGTATGAGTTATGATAATATTCTTATGAAGTTTTTAATAAAATATATTCCTTATTAATATTTCAATGAAATTTTAAAAGGAAATAAATTTTCATTAATTTTTTATTCACTTAAATATGTAATGTCCACTTGCATTACTATTGTCAAGAAAGAGTATATTAAATTAAGTTAAGCCATCAAAATAGGATAGTATTATAATAGTAGGACAAAAATGCGATGATTAAATATAAAATATAGAAGTTTAAGCAAATTACAACAATACCGTATTGCGCAGAACTGAATATATCTAAATATTTTCAGGTGTTGATCAAACTTCAGCCACGCTCGCTATGTCTAAGCTTTGAATGCTGGGGGAAGCCGGTTGTAAGTCACAAGCGGAAGCGATTATTACATATATATTAAATTTTTTTATATTTCATTAATAGTTATTCAACTTTATTATTTTTAAATTCTTGATTAATCATTTCGGTTATGTATTAGCGATTTTTTCAACACCTGCTTCTTATGTCAAGAGTTATTTTTTTTTTAACACTCATTCCTTGGTACGAGGCTTTAATAACTCACGGAATTAGTTGTACTGGGTCTATGTGGTAACAAAAAAGTTTTTTTGTAATCACCAACAATACTTCAAGTAGAATACACATTATACACAAACACATACACACATACACAGAATACACATTATACTACAGACCGTAGTATAATGTGTATTCTACTTAAAGTGAGAAAGGAACGTCGTTTTGTCAATAATGAACCTATTCGGTTATATCCTAAAGATGTTATCAGATAACAAACACGAGAGTCCTGTAACTTAAACCTGAACTTATTTAACTGCCCTAGTTAAGAACTAACTAAAGCAGATGTTTGAACCCTGCTATATTGAAATGTTGCTTACAATACTAATGCTTTATATTGTGATTTTAAATTCTCAACTTCGTTAATAACTTTCCAAATCACGGTAGGTAAAGTTTTTCATATGTGCAAGGTAAAACCGTTAATCAAAATCATAAATCAACTGCATTTGTGAATTCACACAGCACAAAGCGAGTTCAGGAACAATTTTGTTCGGAGCGGACTAACACGACGCTGGTTTGTATTTTTTTTTGTGTTTACGCGGATTTATGTTACACACGATATTTTATTATTATTATGTGTGTTTTAATAATTTAATTTAGTTTCTTATTCTTTGAGTTAGTTTTGTCATCAATTTGTGGTACAACCAAACTGTTCTGTACACTTTAAGTTAAAGGAAATATAAATTTATATGCTATGGTCATACTCTTAACAGTCATAAGCAATGTAGTTGGTTTTGACTTAATATAAAAATCTAAAAACATCAATTAACATCTACAAAAAAAATTGTAGAAATATATTATTAGGTCTGCCAACAAATTGACCGTAAAAAACGTAAAATTTTATGGAAATAATGTTTTTTTTTTTATATTAAGCTTCCATTTCAAAGACATATTTTACTTTTTCTATTTAAAAGTTGGTGTTGCCTCTGAATAGGTATTCTATGCGACAGGATTCACTCGTGACGTAAGGCATTGTCACAAACTATGAATACAGCACATAATTTCATTGTACATAAAAATGTGGTGGAAAATAAAATTTTTCTTTAATGAAATATATAACAAAATTGTAGAATTATTCTTTTATAATATGTATAGCATTTTATCTGGTGAGTTCTTGACTTTAAAGAAGAGTTTGGAGTCACTGCAAGTATCATGCGAAAACCTTTGAGACACTTAATATTATTCCCAAGGTTATTAGTATTTTGTTTTAGCCGTTTTACTTTGAAGAGTTATTAACAACGCAGACTTCATATCAGAATTTGATAAGAAAATTAAGGCACGTAATATCACACACAGGTTATAATACAGTATAAAATTCTTTGTGATCATATTAATCTTCAATTGGCAGGCTTGTCTTTATTTGCATATATTGAGATGAACATCCATGTGATAAATAGTCAGAAAAAGAAATGATTTTGTTGGTTATTGTATTTTTTATGTACTATCAAATTGTTATTACAGGAACATAATAAAAAATTGTAAAATCTTACAATCAACAAAAAAAAGTAATACGTATATAAGTACGATTTATTTTCCGATGTATGTTGGAATTAATCAATTTTCTTATAAATTTCCTTACAACTTATTAACAATATTATAAGTGTCCAGCTCTTTAAGTAGTAGTATAATGTTTAGTTGATTGAACCAACTCCAGTAATCTCTTCCACAAACTTCGGTTCTGGTAAGACGGTGTTAGTACGACCTTAACGTAATTATAAAGTCACACCAGGAGTTATTTTAGGTTTAAAGTTACGTACACATTAAAATTTAAAGGTAGGTACGCATCGTAAACCAGTTTAAGTTACTAAATAAAAATAGATGAGACATTCGATAAGGTGTCAAACAAAATTTATCAGATTAAATAATTCTGCTGGCAAACCTAGAACTTTGAATTTCGATCCGTCTCAATATATTTGACTAATACATTTGATGCTAATGTTTGTTCTGAAGCTGATATCAATAAGTAGATTAGGTTTTGTAAGATGTGGGTTGTAGATCCTGACCATATTAAATTCATTAGCGAGTTCCCGCCGCCTTCATAATTCAATAAAGTAGAAACCCTATCTCTATTTAACGCACGATGTACCAAACAAGCTAAAATTATCACCGAGCAACATTTATTGTCCATTTATTTAACGCCTTTTTTTTTAACCATAAAAATTATTTTAACTTTAATATGTACGGATTAAATTTTATAAAGTATGAATTGATTTAAAAAAAATTAGAAGCTTGATAAATCTTTTGATTAAAAATCTCTTTTTCGAATAGAATAAAATAAACTTGGAAGTTGGCTTCACAATCGAGTCTTATGTTTGAGATGGTTTTATTTTATAAAGCCTGCTTAGTAGGACATTCATTTCAATGGCCTCCGAGGCTAATCAGAGACTATTTGTTCTTACATTCATAATGAAGACTTTATAACATATTCTACAGGCGTTATCTGGTGGGTATATTAACTTTTATATCTGTTTAGCGAGAACGTTATAACTTGTATTGCCATAGTCTGTATTTAGTCTACGAAATAAATAAGTGTCTAATTATTTTTACTCATTAGAGAACTTTATTTTTTCTTTTTTATATCTACATAAATAATTAAAACTGCGGTTATTTTTAAATCTCTTACCTAAGGATACAATTTGATTTATTTCTTGCAACAAAAATAATGAAAATATATAATTAATATGTATACTTGATCGGACAAATTTAAGAATAAATACTTGATAGATATATTTTATGACTAACATTGAAAGTATTTTTAAACTGTGGTCTAAGGTATTCTGTTGCTTTTTTCATTCCTTCATTTCTGTTCGCAAGGCTCCGTCAACAATGTTGTACATTGTTCTGAAAATTCTTATTAAATAGTGTCTCAGATACATTCTAGGAGATTTGGGTAAAAGTGAAGTGTCCATGACTCTTTCAGCTCTCGATCTTTTCCTACGCTGTATTTCTATTTCTGTTGCTAGAACTACAGCTGCAATCAAGCGTTAAATACAATTGAAATTGTTAGATCAATTACAATTTGTTTAAATAAAATAATTGTGTATTCGGTTAATGAAAAACTTCGTCAGATTGTACATACTGAAGTAGAAAGTTAATAATGTTTTTAAAGACACACCTGCAATAAAATATCCAATACCGAGGAGACAAAATGCGCCGCGTAGCATTGTAAGGGATACAGGCTCCAGACCGATTGTGGATTCTGGTTGAATCTGCAAAAAGATATCTCACGTACTTCAACAGATCATTTATCTTACTGGCTGTGTATGTTAGTCATCTAGACCACACATTGGATATGAACGCTGGATTCATTCTTTACGTAATTCCATTTTATTTATTATAAAACCTTACTTGCGCGGTTGGTGAGTTCTCTGTGACGTCGTTGTTTTCTTTACTCTCACTCTCCGTCACCTTTTCCGATCTTCGTGATTGTTCTGGAAGATTCCTGTACTCGTCCGATGTCATTTTTGTTAGTATACCTGCTTCAAATAGTGTCATCAGCCTGGAAGTGTTTGTATTCTTTAAACGTTTTTCCTTTTAACATAACATAACAAGAAAGTGAAATTATGGGATTTATTATAGAAATAATTGTTACAATAAAATTATTTAAAGTCGCTTAAATATACATTTTAATTTATATTGTCATTTATTTTATTTAACGTTTAATTGCGTGAAAAGATAAATGTTGAAATAATGGAAAAGATTTTCTGAGTAATATGTCACTGACTGTCGTGTGTGAATACAGAATTTCGCTAGTTCATCTTATACTTAATTATTTTCTATTCTATAACGGAACGTAATTCTGAGCACGAAATAAAAACCTCCAAAATTTTATAAAGTACTATATAGTAAATTATTATAAAGATCCATTAAAAATCTTGAACATTATAAGGAAGATATTTCTTTAACGTAATATTCAATGTAAAACGAGCTAATTAAGTTATTTCTTAGAACCATTACGTAGCGTGTTAAGAGTGTCGGAGATATTCGAGTGAGCTGCTTACATTAATATTGACGATCCCAAAGCGGCCTCAGCGTGTTATTTAAATATGAAAATATTTTTAACTTAATAATCTGAGAGGTTTTCTTGGATCTGATTACTTATGTGGTTACTTACAAAATAATATTCTATAATATTTCATACTCACACGTTGTTGAATGTTTCTAAGTATGGGCATCCAATCTGTAGAGCGATAGCTGAGTATCTTGTATATAATTTTTCGCTCAAATGAAAATTATGGGAACCTGTATCGTGATACGGATGATAAAAATATATTTAAATATTTTTCTAAAACATTAATTATATTTATATTAATACCAAATCTCTCGGTATCGTAAAATAGAGTTTCCCTTCCACCGAGGATTGCGATTCTTCTCTTTGATAGCACCATGTTAACACCAACCTCCACACTTTTAACTCTCTGGGTGCGTTGGCGTCGCATAAGACGAGCGAGACGACCATATATATCTGTTCCATTCTAATAAACGAAATTGACATTTTTTTTGTGTATATGTTATTCATTACGCAAGTTCCTTTTGAAAAAAATTGTATTGTTAGGGTACTCTCAACTACGAAGAATTAATTAATACAGAAAAAAAATCATTTTAAAAAAATGGATGGCTAGGTTTCTTTATAATATTTATCGCCATAATTGTTTCACAAAACATGTCACACATTTTAGTTTAATTTCTGATTATTATTGTAATTCAATTTAAGGTACGTATACACACGCATGACTTATTTTTTGATGCTGACCTGTAGAATAGCTAACGAAGAGCTGTGACTTTCCACAACGAGCTCGTAGCCATCATTTCTCATGGCTTCATCTAGAGCTACAAGAGTACCAATCGCTTGTTCCTTGGACGGTCGAGCCATTAGACTGGTGAGATTAGCCGAGTACATGTCACCGATGACATAAGTTGCACCCAAAGATATGAGAATGGACACAAGGCGAGCTTTGTTTGACGTGGAAGGCTCTCTCCTAGTTGCTGAGATAATTTTTTTGTTATATATAATATGTAAATATATTAATTTTTTAGAAAAATAATTAAATTTACTACTAAGAATGGAAACATCTGGTGAAGATCTATAAATAAAGTGCTGCTACCAATTAGTTCTGATAAAGCATAATTAACTGAGAGACGAGTGTGCTTATAAAGTGCTTCACAGTTAAGGGCAATAGTTAACTATGTAATATGTATGATTTAATCAGGAATGCAATGTCGCGGCGTTATTCTAACATACGGACTTTGTCTCAAGAATAATGAAGTGGTGAACCAGCAGCAATTATTCAACAGTTCCATCTGGTCTCGTTCACGACGTTGCCAAATATACGGTGTTGCGATTACCACCCACAGTGCTGGACCCGTTACCAGGATTGTGGCGAATACCAACGGCCATACCTTTAATAATAATAATTTATCTATGCCATATCCATAGCCATATATAGGAGGTAAATGTAATGTTGAGTATACTATTAAATATAATGCTATCGAGACAGTCGAGATCTTAGTTAAAAGCCATTTTTTTGTTTCGCATCTCGCACGAGTTAATAAATATTTCATATTAACTACATGCTGGACATTAAAAAGGTTTGTCTGAACAACGGTAATGCTTTTTTAAAAACTGTTGAAAGTCTTTCTTAAATAAATAAAAAAAAAAAATAATAATTAAAGTTCATGTAAATAATATGTTTCTCCGAATTTTGTGAGACTGCAAAATATGATGTGAAAAGTTAGATTATAATTGAATAATTCTGAGCATTTATTGCGCTTTTTTAACAGAAGAGTATATAGTTGGATAGAGAAAAACGTCTAACTTTTAGTACTGTTTGTTTAATGTAAGGAAATATCATACATATAGCTTTTATAAGTTGGTATTAATGTAGCGTCTAGTTTCCCTACCTCCCATCGAAATGGTCTTATAATGGCCAGGGTTTCGCTCAACTTATCAGGAGCGTGAGTGAGGAACGCGCCGGAATCTGCTAGGGTCAGAAACGAAAATTCCACAGCTTGTAGCCTTTCCCAAGTCATTGTGACGTCACCGATAAAGAAGTCTGCTTTCTAATATGAATTTGAAGAAATCAAGCAATATGAATTTCTGATAATAGGTATATTTTTTATATAGAGACTTTTTTTAAAGATCGCTATCTTATTTATTTTTGGATGGAGCACCTAATTTAACGTTATATAAACCTACCCTTTGCCAAATTTGTCCGAGTGTGCCTTTAAATGTGCCATTACCGGATATCCTCGATCCTTGACTCCGTTCGGGTGGATCGTAGTATTTATACCTGTGAGAATGATATTCTATTTATCAATAAATATTTTATTTCTGTTACAAAAACTGAACCAATATATTATGTGTTTTGCTTGTCATTTAAATATCATCATTGCAATATTACAATTTTTTAGATTTGTGTATCCCTTCGAAAATGTGACTTAATTATACACGATGCATACATACAAAGTGAAGTCTATTTTAACCCGGATAAATATTGAATGTGCTAACTAACTCACTTAAAGTTTAACTTCTTGGCCAACAATGAGAGCAGTTTGTGGTCTCTCCCTCCAGTCACGTTAACTGTTGAATCGTTCATGTATCGAACGAAGTGCCACGGCGGAGCCTGAATCATATAAATTGTGGAACATATTATGAAATGAGGTATAACTTTAATAGAATTTAAATTAATTATAATAAATACATGGCCATTTTAGAAAATAATTACCAAAATTTTAAACGGTGTGCTTTTTAATGATAACGAATGGTTTTCAATAAACAATATCCTTTACCAATGCTCCAAATATTATTAGTAACGATACCATAAATTTGTTTTGATTTATAGGACTTCGACGATGTTCACGTCGTAGTTTAAAGTAGTTTATCGGCCTTATAATAAAGATCGTGACTTTATTTGAGTTGGAAAAATGATATATTAATATATTTTTTTATAACATTTTTAATGAAACTTACATGCAATACCGGTACATTTAATATTCGTCCTTGAAAATCTTCATATACTTTATTGGCTGGCGGTAGTGATGGTGACTTATAGAGTTGACCTGCCCACCAGTTTACTAACTTCAAGTGTCTGGGCTTGTTTGGGTTTGCCTGATTGTAGTAAAGGCGAAACCTATCAAGCAGAATGGATTGATTCTCTAAAATGTATTATTTTTATTTTAATAAAGATTTAGAAAACTGAAAAAATGTTCAAGGCGTTCCATTAACACCCACTTACATACACACGAGTGAAAACAGGCGCAAAATATAATTATGATATCGTATTGGCATATTTTCGATGTAATTAAATAATACACTGTATAAACAAAACATTGCAGATATAATAGAATTTGTATGTTCAGAGAAATTCCGGAGGCGAAGCACTAAAAAATATGTTTTGGCCAATTCACAATCGGCGTTTCATTCAATTGAATTACAATGTACGTGAGTGTCCGCAGCTTTGTATCTCCAGAGCTGGGGAATGTAATTTTTAGAAAGCTGGCAAGACGGTACAATAATCAAGGAGCTTGTGGTACTGGGAGTGAATTTCAAATATGTAACCTATGTCGATATGGACAGATCGTTGAATAATCTGTTACAGTAAAATATGAATGTTCGTTTGAAATTGTAAATCAGCGAAAAGTTTTGGCTGGCGTTTCGTGACAAAAGTGCCTTTGATTATCCGACGGTTCAATAAATCATATTGATGTCTTTATTTTATTACCCCTATTATGCAACCAGAACGGAGAAGGTACGCCTTCACTATAAAACCCGATTATTTAGATCTACTATAATAATTAACACAAAATCCTGTAATATAAAGACTTTTGGACCGATGTTGATGACACATTGTATAGCGGGAAAAAACCAAATCTACTTTTTGAAAATCACCGTAAATGTAAAAAAATCTCTAATTTAACACTAGTTCATTAAATGATTAAGGAAATAAAAGTTAGTAGAACAACACACAAAGAGAAATGTCATAAAAGAAACTCTTAAGTATTCGCTTTGATAGTCAAGACTCAAGTGACATTATTTTTAATATGGAGTTATTGGTCGAATTTGCGAACAACATAATAGAGGCTATACCGAAATATTGTAATAAATGTGACTTAGTTAAACATAATAAGTTCTATATTATCCTCTTTAATATAACAGACAAAAAAAATATTGAAATAACTTAATAACAACTGAAGAAACTACGTATTTCATTGTTAATATTACGTTCAAAAAGATGTTAATATCGACGAAGATCTTGTAAACAAAATGTTATCATATTTATAAGGCTGTAAAATTAGAAAAATAGCCTTTTCACATTTAATAGTTTGTGATTGAAAACGGTTTGTATTGATTTGTCAAAGACGAACTTTAAAACGAGTTCATATAATTTAGGGATCGATTGTATTGCGCACTGTCACCAACGAAAATTTTATAACTCATAAATTATACTCGTACGAATTCTTGACGGTATATGTTTTCCTTATAACCATAAAAGAGGAAATATAAACAAAATTAGATATTGTTGCCATATTGAGATTATTGGCGCAATTACATTGCCATTCATTAATTTTATTACAGCTTAATGATATATTCATTATAATTTAGTGGATGGTCTGTACTGATTTATGATGTGGCTTTCCATATTGATTTATTGGAAGAGAAATGTTTTGTTTTGGGTGACGCCATTGTTTTTTCGACTTCGGAATGTGTTTGGTGTGGTTTAGGTGATATTATATTCGGAGAATATAAAGGAATAAAACCTTACACGCCTTTCCTTGGGTTTGTAATGACAGCAACTCTGACGGCCTCCTTGATGCAGGTGGTGAAATTTTTGGGGACCTCGTCTTCGGACCAGAAGAAAATATAGAGGATTGGACGGTGTATGAAGTTGTTGCTTGTGACCTTTAAAAAAAATTTCTTATAATGTAATTTAAGTACATTGAGGGCATCAAATCAAGAGTTTAGATTGACGCAAAGAAAGTACTAAAAATGTTCTTTTTAGGATTATGTAATACTAATGTTAAAATTAAGATTTTAAGTTCAATAACTTTTAAAATAATTATTATTCACTAAGTAAAAACACTTATTTCAACAAAAAAAAAACATATTCCAAACATCGATATTCGAAAAGTAGGCTGATTTCAACAAAGTTTTTACTTGGACTTCGTAAAAAAATTGATTTATAATTGTATTGATAAATTATGTTATGTTTATATTAAAACTTTATTTATATCTCAGCACACGGGTTGAAACAAAAGTATAAAATTGGTTCACGATTTGTGAAATAAATTATCCAACAATTAGTTTAATATGTAGATATGTCAAAAGAGTAACCTCGCTTAGATTGGTATGTTATAACTCAGTTTAGTAGGATTTTTGTCATAACAGATATTTTGGTTTACCTCTAGAAGCAAATCTTCACACTCTTTTGGTTTGCACAGAATTAAACTAGTCCTTTCTTCGGAATTATCGAGTCCTTCTTTCAAATATTTATAATACTGAAATAAATGTATTATTTATTTAACTTCTAAATCTCATAGAATTGATATTTCATATTCTAAAACTTAGTCCACTTACTATATCTTTACTTTCCGGCGTCATAAGATCCAAGTTTGTAACCTGAATATTATTATCACCAAGGCTGCAGAACAATTCAAATATGTCCGCATCTCTGAAATAAATGAAAAAAATATATACGTACGTAGTGCTCAAAAAGTGGACAATAAAATATAATAAGTTAAGAAGCTTCTACATATAACATAAATAAGTAAAAATTTACCTGACATCGGTAGTGTTCCCGCGCACAAGGGTTATAGTATTCGTGGGTAAACCTATTGCAATATCAACAACTGCTTTTGAAAAGTCTTTGGGGAATTGTTTCAAGTTGACATCCACCGAGTCACGAACCTCAAAGAGACATTGAGTATCTCGAACACACAGCAGAATAATGTATTTTAATATCATATTGGTATGTTGGATATAGTTGAGGTATCGTGACGGACTATTTATCGTGTATATATAAAATCATGTCGCTCATTAGAAAGCTATCGGAAGAATGAAGTTGAGTATTTGATTATGCGTAGGAATATTGAAAAATATTGCAGGAAATAAAATTAATAGAGAGTTTTAAAGAGACTTGTCCGTGAATGGATTCCAATAAGTGTGAGTTATGATCGCTAGAAGTCCCGTCTTATAAAGAAGTATAGATTAATAAACAGATGCACCAAAATTATAAAGGCTGTATAGCAGAATAGTGTTTTAATTAATTTCAAATGATCACCGTCACTAACTTCTTACAGAACAGCTTTAGGCGTGTATAAGAATAAAAAGTATTTTCGTTATAAGCGATTTATTCCTTAAATATTCAAAGACCAGAGCATTGAATGATTTTTTTTTGAAGTTTTCATTTATACAAATATTATAAAATGTTTATCCACCCTCTTCATATAAAGTGGATGGTTTTACGTTTAAAAATATTCTTTGAAGACATGCAGCGGCCTGTATCCCCCTTGGATTGGCGTTTGACGAGGTAAGTGGCCACTTTTCATGGAAAGGCCTATATGACCGATGGTTTAAAAGCTTTGCCATGTAACTAGAAGCACCTTATTATAACGGTTCTTGTACATGAAGTGTTTTATAAAATAGTTTTGAGAGCCTTATAATCTTTATAATATGCATTAACTACCTTATTAAACTGCTAAGTGGCCTGTCATACAAATAACAATGAACTCTTCATAGCATTATTGGATCTAAATGGATTCAATTATCATCTTATTAAACATTTTAACTCAGACTATAGTTCAAGAGAAATTGTTCTTAAACATTTAATAAGGCTTCGTTTTTATATACACTTATGTAAATAATATGAGAAAGTAATGTAGCAAATTCTGTATAAATAACAAATAAGTAAACTATTATGCTGAAACAATATTTTCTTGTCTTGTAAAGGAACACATGTATTTCCTGTATTAAGTGTGAAAGTACCTTAATAACAGCATACGTGTTGCTTGAAAGCTGTCAACAGAAATTTTGATGCTAATAATAATTAATTGACCAGAAGAAATATCACTTTCCTATCAAACTGTCATTTTTATTCAGTCATTTGTTAAGGAATAACATAACTTAATGAGATCTAAGACTTCCGCGAGTTTTATTCATTTAAATGAATAACATTACTTATATAAAATACGTATTGATATATTCACACTCTAAAATGAACTTTTAAAAGAAAAAGTTTAAGTTATTGGCTTTATGTAGAATAATGTAACCGGCAAGTCCTTTTATTTGCTTCTGATTTTCAAACAATTTTGTTTTATAAAAATATTTATTCAAAGGTATTATGCAATGCTATATGACGCTGAATTTAAAATATAATTCAATAATATATGTTTTCGAGAAAGTAAATTCTGTATCAAATGAGGCGAGTTTATATTTATTAGAAAATAAATCGAGTCATTAATTGCTACCCAAAATATGTTTTCCCGAATTTCATAAGTACACATTTAAATATAAAATCTTTTCAAATAGAGTCCTGGTTTCGTTTCATCTTGTATTTGCTTTATCGCGGTCATTATAAAATATTAGAAAGATCGTGTTATAATAAAAAATAAAATGTAAAATTAAAAAAGGAGTCAAGTCCAATCCGTATTTTTTTTATTGAAAAGTATTCTCAACTATGTTTCAGCGCTCCCAATCAAATTATTCGGTTGAAATGCATCAATATGCAATACCTGCTGTATAAAGCTGAACCCATTTCCATTACCTGTTGTACCATCACGAACCCTTGGGGGAATTCAAGACCAGGCTCCCAAAGGCGTCACTCTGTGGAAAATTATGTAGTGCAATATTAGAGGCGGTAGCGATTTTTTATTTCCTAATTTTTGAAATATTTTCTATTACTTTATTGCCATTAACTGAAATTATTGTTGAAGATAAAAATTTTAAATAACTATAGTATATTTTTTATGTTCTTCAATCAACGTTAATAAAATTTTGTCAAACAAAAAATCAAAAGAGCTCTTTGATAACATTATTAGAGGTGACAAAGATAATATTGGCAATAACCTGTTAGTCATTTAAACGAGAAATAAATAGTGAAGTTTAAGTCTAAACTTCATGCGGCACGACGAGAAGAAAATTTTGATTATTGGAAATTCTTGTTCAATATCGTCAAGTTTTGTAGTATGCGAGTTAGGAAAACATTGTTAAGATGCTATGATCGAAGTTTAATATGTATAGAAAGCATGTATTAAAAGTTTGTATAAAAATGTATATAAGTGAAGAAATAAAATTAAAAGCTAGCTTCTAGGTTATAAGGTCTGTTTCACTTTTCAACTTTCCCATAACATATATATATACATATAAATTATCGCTAAGATTACCGACACGTATTTCGTGTATAAGATAACATGGTATTAAAACTTCCTAAGGTAAATTTTCTTCACATATTTCTTCCATACATAAATGTGTTTCGAAGCTTTCAATATGTTAAATTCAATTCAATTTATATTGTTAAAGGTTATGTACCCGCAACCGCCTTTCGCTTATTATAAACATGTTACGTTTCATTCAGAAAACGACTCTATATCTAAGGAGTTGTGAATCTTTTTTCTATAGAACATAATTCATGCATTACCTCTAATAAATTTTGTAACGTGGGAATATGTAAGACAAGTGACTCTGTTTAGCTACCAGACATCCACTTAGCATCCGTCCCAATAAAGATTAAGAACTTTTATACTATTGTGAGATATTTCATATAAGCATATATTTTTTATTTTTCATGTATTATATAAAGCGTGTTGTGAGAACCAGTCATTGGAATTGGACAGATTAAGGCATACAAGGAATGGACCAAAGGATTAAAAAGGTCAAACAGGGCTTTTAAGGGTTCAAATTAATAAATGTTGAAATTAAATTATTTACTAAGCAGATATTTTTTTATGAGATATGATTAAAATTCATAAAATCAATATTATAACGTTTTCGTTTTAGTTTGCTGTCTCTCTGTTGTTGATAACGTATTATAATAATTAATTTACATGTTATAGAAATGTAATGTTTAATGTTATCTAGGTTATTGAGTGAAAGTGACAGGTTTCGGGAATAAAACGTCCGAATGTGGAGCGGGATGAACGAATTGGTAAGATTAATATAGACCCAAGATTTATTACCGGATGCTGCTTGTAGGATTTTGAAATTCGTTACGCTAGAATTAAAAATAAGACTCCTTACTATATTCGACTTAAGGGATGAATATTAAAAAATCTAAATAAACTTTTGGTAATTCCGGAACGATTGCCTGAGGTACGTCCCTTGACATTATTATTTGATAAAGGGCGCTCCACAACTCGGTACAGTAATTAAATAATAATCGTTATTCAATTACGTTAAAATTATTAACCGACCTGAGTGGATCTATTTGAGTCACATACACTAAGGAAATGTTTTTATCTTAAGAATTCGACATCAATTGTTAACGTTCACATACTGACTTACATATTACATGTAAGGATGTATTATATATTTGTAGATAGAATAAGGAATTTGTCACTAGTAGAAAATAGTTCACAGCTCATTTATTACAATAACTATTCTTAAGCCTGTGGTTGATTCTATACATACATTCGTAGATTATTTCCATGAACGATCCCGAATGTTTACCTCCCTTAATAATGTCTTTGGAAAATGTTCCAAGTAATTAATTTTATATTACTATGGAGAGAAAAATTCCACTGTTAGTTTTGAATGAACTAGTTTTCGCTGCACTCTTTGCTATAAAAAGTATTTAAGCTGTAAAAATATCCTCAGGAAGAAAATTTTATTAAACTTCTCTCTTGTTTTCGACTTGGCGAATACATCTTAATGGTTTAAGACGTCGTCCTACAGAGATGTCATCGATGTATTTTGTTTTTGTTCTTGCAGCTCTTGGATTTAATTTTTTTTATTATTATTTTATAACTTTCTGTGTATAATTTTCGGTTTGAAAAAACGAAAAAGCTTCGTTTTAGAACATTAACATTATCTGTCTGGGAATGTTTAATCTGTCCTTCGACATCGTTCAATAAAAATAGAATAGAAAAGCTTCGCAATAAGTAAATGTAAATAGCGCATTGCTCGCGGGGTGGTGCGATTGGCTTTAACCACGTTCCGCTTGTGTTTATTTCTGTGTAGTTCCATTTTGTAGATCTATATGTTATTACATATTTACATCATGCTAATTATTTTATAGATTTTATTGGTTTCGTGTTATCATTTCAAATTGCATGCCACGTAATGTTCCGCAGTCAAAAAATATTTTTATTTCCAATTGTCTAATTTAGAAGTCTCTTATTTCTTTTTTAATTAATATACTTGCCTTTGTCTGCAATTCCATTCACGTGAACATCATAGTTGTTCTCTGCCAATACAGACACTAAATCCAAACTGCACTTTTTGGTTCTGCCCTTGTGGTTTTTGGGATAGGGGTCGGAGTCAGAATCGGGATGGGCATCGGGATCGGGATAAAAGTAAAAAAATGACAATGCACCCAACATGCATTTCATGATTCCCCCTTGTTAATTGGGGGGATAATTAGATAAATTCATAAAATTTTGACGGATTTTTGCACTTACGTACTGTTTTTATACAATGGAAACAGTATTTTAACGGGTTGTTGTAAAAAATACTGGACTCGGCAAGTAATAGTTTATAAATTTTATAGCAGTATCTAGTATCTAAATAATGACTTTGCTGGTAACATGTCTGTTAGATTAACTTTTCATCCTATTAAAAGTAAGAAAAAAATCCTCAGTAGAGAGTTTGCGACGAGAGTAATAATGTGGCCAGTCTTTTATTCTTTGATCTAATAAATTTTTGATAACACTTTATTAGTTTTTTGTTACAAAAAAACAATACAGATATAAAGTATTGAAAAGAATCTCTTAAATTTAGAAACCAATATAATACCTACAAAGCATTTCATTCAGTATTATATCGTTTATTTAACACTTTAAAAAAAATCTAATAATGTGGATTATATTTTAATTTTAGGATTTATATTTTATTTAAAAGGCAGTGAAAAGATATTTCATGAACGATTATAGAACTCATAAATTTGTTTGTTTATTTTCACTGTTTTTTTTTTTAAATCTTATTGGTCCTATTTTAGTAAAAATAATAGTTAAAAGAATTAAAATAATAATGAAAGAAATTTGTGTAGTGTAAAAGTAGAGTAGATTAAAGCTCTTACATATGTTAGGTACCTCAGCGCGTTATTCACCTGTTCTTCCTAAATGTGTAGTTTTAAGTAAAGCTTGTCTGCTGGTAACTAAAACTCTTAAAGTTATCTACATTAGACTGTAAATATACATATCAACAAATATTTTAATTTACTATACATTTTATATTAACGTAAATAAGTAGTAAAATATATTATATTTACTCATCTGACAACTAATAACATCACAAAACAAGCTAATAGGAAGCTAATAAATTAGATTTTATATAAAGTTGATCTGTTAATTAGTGAATATCGTCCAATCATATATGATTCCTTTACAGTAATAAACAGGGATAGTTATTTGACCGTTTGATTTATAACCAAATCATTAATCCGTTATCATTATTACTCGGCGTCGGGCAATCATTAGGACGTTCATTATCCCTCAAATTAGTCCATCATTAACCGAATGATTACAACATTACCAAGTGAGCGATGAACATTGGCCATCATAAATATTTTGCTCTAGAGAACATCTAGCTTCTTATTTATCACTCATTATTTATGAACGACTTTAGTGAAGTAGAAAAAGGTACATATGTACATAGATTTAAATTTTGCTATATATGTGGCTTTAAATCAACCACTCTATAGCAAATGATCCGTATAAGTCCTCGTTAATTTGACAGTTTTTTTGGTATTTGGTTACTTTTATTAATTTTATGGGTAAAATTATCATTACATAAAGCTTGTGGTTCCAAAAACACTGCCAATATAATTATTCTTAGATAAATACTAGGCATAGACTTATCAATACCAACAGTTAAATATAGCTATAGAAGTCTGTGAATATATTAAAGAAAGTGAATCTGTTTTAATTTGAATATTGTTCATGTCTTCACTTATTAAAAGTAAATTTACGAGTATCAATGAAAAAAATCAAACTTTTAAAAATTAATTTTGTGAATTACACAAAAAGTTACATATGAGTGTATCAACTGAGGTACTTCTTTACTAGAAATAGTTTAAAAAAATCAAAAAGAGCGGGCATAAAATACAAAACAACAGTTGGGTGCTTAGAAATGGGTGGTTAAAAACTTCTTTACCTACAAGAACATGTAGAATAAATATACCTAATAACGTAATTGTGATCAAAAACAGTTATGTGGTCTAAGCATGCAACAGATTGTAAATCAAGAGTGATACAAACTTTTTGTTACGAAAATAAATATCTTAATAATATCAATAGAAATATAAAGTGTTTTTAAAGATAGAAATGAAATGCAATAGATATTTCAAGAAATATCAGAATGTAAATATTTTATAATATTGTTTACCGGTTTTCTTATAACGCAATGGGGTTGTTTTTGAAATAAGAGCTTAAAAAACAATAATAATAAAAAAAATAAACAAAACAAAATTTTAACTGAAATAAACCTTAAACCCTTCATTATAAGGATTAAAACAACTTCAGTTGTTCTGTATTGGATCGAGCGTACGTTTCATTCAAGTACCAATTAGACTAAAAAAGAGCTATTTACAAGCTTAGCAACGACTATTTTATACAGAAACTTGACCTCAAAATGAAAATATTAAAAGAACATCATAGTTTTCTTGAATTACATTTAAAGCGGATACAGCGTTGAAAGAGCTCTATAAAATTGCTACCTTTTGTTTCACAAAAATGGATAGAATCAATGGTTTGCAAGACAAAATCGATGTCTAAAGAAGGTGGTTTGATCGCCAAAAGCTTTTAGATGATGAGATCGCCACCTCGGAGCTCGTAACATGCCTCAGTACACCGGGAACAGATCAGGGACTTTGTAGTTTACTGACGATTTAAGATGACGAGAACTTATGAAGTATTTATTTATAACTTTTGATTTATAATTATTTAAATATATCAAATTAAAAACAAATATGAAGAAGCGGTGAAGATGACAATTGAGTATTAAATAAGTTCGTCGTTATAGCTATTTATACTAAAGTGGTTTGTTAAAATTCTTACTAACATAAATACGACATAATATACATATATATTATATTACATTTTCGATGCAAAAGCATTGTTTATATAATAATGAAAATAAATTTCATCAATAATAAAAAAAAAATCAGCATCTTCATTTTCAATCATGTGAGCCAAACTTATATGGTTTAATACGCGTATTTCAATGGATCTGTAATGTGTAATTGCGAATAACTTAGTGACTAAGACAGCATATTAATATTTTAACTAAATATCATTCGAATTATTATTATCTGTGTAAGGTTTATTTTTTTTTAATTTCTTTTCTTCGAAATCAATAACACTAAAAAATATAACTAAAAGAAACTATCTTATGAATTTGCTAATATATTTCATCTTCCGAATTTGACATATAAACATAGTGGTTGCACCACCCTGTTATAAAATACCACAGTTTGTGCCATCTATCATACGCGTCCTGAATATTAAAGCATCCAGTTGATACAGAGTGTTATGTCTCGGTGTCCTATACAAATAATCTTTTAATATGAAATGTGTTGCCAGTGGAAAAATATTGGCTGAAGACGGGTTGATATGGTGACATGTTTTGTTTATTCTCGATCCTTATGTATCGATGTCGTTGGATCGTTTTATGAGGATATAAAAGTTATTTACAGCCATTATCATTATATATACATCGTGTCTATAAATACGTATATGTAACTATAAGGGAGTTCGTTTTAATTATAAATAAAAGTACTGATGTTTATTGCTATGGTACTTGTGCAATGTTTTTATATAAAGGATGAACAAATAGTGGTTTTAACGTAATTCTTAACAAGTAAATTAATTTTTGTTTTCATTCACAGAAATCTGTTAAGTTGCATAATTTTAAATGCAGCGCATTCAGCGGAGCGTATAGACGAGGAAAGCGGTCTGAAGCTCTGGTTCTGGTTTTTGTGATCCGTCGTTCCTTCACAGAATGAAATGAATTCAAACAGTTGATTTAACGAACGTGTCTCAGTAATTAGACGAGGTTCAAAGAACGCGACTCTTTTAATTGCGTTCTGCTCTACAAGTGCCTGTGGCAATTTCCATTTGTAATAATTCAAAGTTATATTTCAGGTCACGTCGTTTATCGTTACATTGATTTTTAATTTTGGGTCTTTGTATTTATTTTATTATTCATATTTTGAATCTACTGCAATAATAAATAATGTAATGTAATATATATATATATAAGGTTTTGAAAAGTTTGAATTATCAAATTTATGCCTCACTGTCTAATGCACTAGATTTTGTAATTAGTGGAAGTCTGTGAAGCTTAAAATATGAATTGGACAAACATATAAAATATAGTATAGAGAACGACATAATAATTAAATAACAGTGGATTTTTAGTAATTATTAAAACCCTGGAAAGTTTTTAGAGAAAGCATCGGAATCAACATAACTTTAGTACCCTTTTTTATTTCTACGATTACTTCTGTGCGTATTTTTTGTTGGCCATTCAAGTTATTATAGACATTTAATTAACTTGACCTTAAATAGTATTTATATCAAAATTATATTTGTTTTCTTAATTTGCTAAATTTCAAGCTTTGCGCATTTCTTAACTTTGAGTTGTACAATCAAAAGTTAGTCAAGTCACTTCAAAATAAATAAGAGAAATTGGTTGGACGCTTAGATCCCAATTTTCCGAATTACGCGCTACACTGGCATTGTTTGACTTGCCTTTAGAGTCAGAATTGTAAACCAACATAGAAACGAGTATTTCTCAATCAGATGTAATATCTATTGTTAATTATTTCCAAAAAAGACCTTTTAAATTACAAAAAAACTGTTTTGTAGTATCGAAACAGTACGGCTTAATATGTGACAAAAAGTTGTATGTGACTCGCCATCCGTTTTTTTTAAATCATTAACTCCGAAAAACCGTCGATATCACTGAACAACGAGTAGTTTAATAACGACATAACATCTGCAAATACCTGATCCCTATAAACAATCTGAACTGGAGTTCTGACCTACAGGTTCTTCTAGTCTTGTAGTCTCCAGCTTTGAATATGATAGTGACAAATGACTACATACGTGTACGTACATTTTTAAACATAGTTAAATTTAACGTTTGAACTGTCTAAATATTCTAGCTTGACGACTGTCTTTGAAGATCCAGTAAAGAGCCGCTTTTAGATTTAATATTCAAGGTCAAAGCCATATATACATATCTAATCTAGTGAGTAAAAATGATTATATAAAAGTCAAATTTGATATTTTTTCAAACATAACATGATTTCTGTGTTTCATAACATAAATTATAAGAAGGAAGTTAAATAAATTTACCACTTAACAGCTTCTTTAATTAAAACAACACAAACGATACTCACTACCTGAAGGTAATAAACTCTCCCTAAAAAAAGCTAACAACAGTACTTTAGAGTTAGAGTATCTCTAGCAACATTTTACTGCAAGTAAAATAGTGGACTGATTCATGTGACTATTATAAAAAAAAAATTGTTGAACATTTTATTTTTTGTCTATTTCGGGACAGACACACGAAATTCAGTTTAGAGGCTACAGTATGTATATATAATTATTAATTATAGGAAGTGCTTTTTATTTTTCTTTATTTTAAGATGAATGAAACTTACGTAATGTATTTTAAATTTGAATGAAAAATATATATCTTTTTGTTTTGAATTTTCAAACAACAATATGACGTTGAGAGCAAAACTCATTCTTGCTGGTAACATATCTAACATTTTACAATCTCCAAGTGGATGACTACGAAGATCACTTTTTTGAGCTTGTACACTGGCTGGTTTCACTGGGAAATGTGCTTCAAATATGTATAAGAGTTTGGTATAAAATAAAAAGTAAAGAAAAAGATTTCCTTGTGTGGAAACGAATTTTGAATATAGTTATATATTAAATAACGTAGATTCTATACTTTTCTAACAGAGCTTTGTAACAAAGTAAGAAACTCTCGTTAGTCTCGTTTTGTATCATAAAATTTTCATCCTATCAATTCTTTTAATGAAGCCTTTTTGTAATTTTTTTATGTAAAATTCTGTATATGAAACTATTAATGCATAAGGAACATGGGACATTAAAAAAAAATTTAACATAAACCGATCAAAGTAAATGTATGAAGGTGGCAATATCGTTAAATAGAGAGCGAGTCCGACCGCCGCACGGTGCTGTCGAGTGGTTCAGTTTTAAAAGTGTAAAAAAGAGGTTAGAATATCATCGCGTCCGGCGTTGACCAGCAAACTTCTGAAGAGGGTAGCAGTCACCATCGCGTAGACGCCGCTGTTCTGCCGCCAGGTATTCACACGCGATAGGGTAGATAGGCATACCCCTGTGACCTAAAAGCAGGGAATTAGATTTAGTGCTTTCTCACAAAATCACACACCTCCCTGTCAAGGCAGGGAGGATATACCCAGCCCATACCCAGTCTATCATGTGCCAAAGTATCGCCGCTCGTTTCGAAGCCCTTTTAGATTTCTTCGTGGAAAACGCCCCGAATTTGTACAAAGCGTATACTGACCTTGATGTCAGCCTTTAAGAACGGCCACGTTCGATGCGGACAGTCCGGCTTCACTAGGCTGCCCACAGCCTCACGACTTGCAGCTAGTCTGTGACTTAGCGAATCTCATAGACCCCGCGGAAGTGCAGATATTCGGCGCCAAGTTGAGGGCCTCCGATGGTAGTCCTCAGGCCCGCATGCTAGCAATGTGCCAGCACTCGGGTATGTCCAGTGCCATGGGAGCGTTTCAATGATAATTAAAGATAAGGAGTCCCAGACACTCCTCCTAGACCCTGACAGTGAACATATAGCCGACAGTACAGACACAAAACTCCTCAAGATACACCAAGACTACATATACACACACAGACCGCCTTCGCTAGCGAAGACGAGGTCTCATTTCATACACGTCGCTCCGGCGTTCTGCCGTTTGGGGGCGTCATACAATCTCATCACCCGATGCCATCCTCCCCTTCAACGACCTCCGAAGCCGAGGTCTGGCTTCTTAGAGGCACCCTTGGGACGGGCGAATCCCCCGTCGGGCCCGAATTAAATGGGTAGGTCCCATCGGGCCGCCCATCCCTCCCGGTGACGCTGTAAAAGCCAATGTTAGCCCTACAGCTTCAGACAAGTCAAAACCAAAAAAAAAATAGTTAATAATAATTACGAAATAAAGGAAACGTGACGATACTTTTACGGACACACGCTCTAGCCTTATAAAAATCCAGAACAGTAAATATATACATAAATTCGAGAAGATGTTCTTTGGCTTTTGCTCTTTAATTATAATTATCGTGTATCGGTTATTTCGTATAAAACCAAAATTATAAATATCACGTAATTTGATACGAGAGGGAATTTATAAATAGCATGATTTTACTCGCGTTATTATAAGCATGTTTGAAAAATTATTTTCAATTATTACATAAAATCTGCTATACGATAAATGGTCGTTATTCTATTTTTTGCTACGCTCACATTTACATACAGATTTACAGGTAATGATTATATCTAAGTTTATGATTTCTTTTTATTGTAATTTTGCTTACATTTTATTTTGTTTGAACTCGAATATAGTAATTAAAATCTAAGTTACAAAGTGTCACATGAGTTTTCCAAATAGAAGAAAGCAATTGATGGATCGAAACATATATTTTAAAATTGTATTTTTCGTTATTCTCTATCAGCGCTATAAGTGGACCCTTTTTTTATTATTTTTAGGTAAAACTGTCTGGTCTATATTTATAATCGAATTCCGTAAACACTGATCATGTGATTAAAAAACTATTTTTATTTTTCCAACCAGATTTTGTTTGCGGAGCAAGAAATATAATCAGAGAAATCCTACACGAAATTTCTTAGAAAATTAAAAAAACTATTTTTTTAATGATTAACTTAATTTGTTGCTACACAAAAATGACTGAACGTTTGGATCAACACTAATGATTATTATTTTTTAAATCCTTTGAATTCATAAAAATCATTTTATTTTAAGGAAAAATACGGACAGAAAACCAGTTAAAACAATACTTTCCTTAGCTACAGAAACTGGTCTAGCTTCCGAACATTTGACGTTAATCAAAAGAAATCCAATAACTACGGATAGAACAAAATTATAGTTGTATGAAAGCGGGTCAGCTAGTTTTACTCAGTGAAAATTGTTCGTATGTTAAGTAATTTGCATAGAAGTAGCATAAACTAGATGTAGGCAGCACCTATTTAACTTAAACGAGATTATGGAAAAGTTTGGATTCCCTACGAATAACTAATTTTGTTATGTCATAGATGACGCTGGCATGCAACACTTGCTTTTTATTAAATAACACATAATTAAGATATGCTAATGTTATCTATTTTCCATTTGGAATTTTGTTTAGTTTAGTTTAAAGTTTTCAAAAAGAGTTTTGAGCGTTAAAACTTTTTTAATTTGATGAAATCGTACTCAGTTTATTTCTTTGGTAGTTTAAGTAAATAGGTCTGAGTTACAAAAACCGATGGCACGAATCGTTGGTTCTTTAATTGGTTAGAACGTTGCTATATACTGTATATAGTTAATTTTATACTTAATTAATTATTATTAGACTTAATAATTTGAAGATTATTATTGAAAAAAAGCAAAAATATAATATGTAGATTTTACTTATCCTTTGTGTTTTAACGGCTAAATAGTAAATAAGGATTAAGTCACACATGTTTGGATATAAATTGTCTTAACGTTTTAGATTGACACATAATATTAACTTTATTGGACGCCCCACAAAAGTATAATTATATTTTTATTATTAAAGCAATGTTGAATTTATATTAAAAAATATATTTAAATGAGAAAACATAGTTTGAAAAATGTTATTTATCTGCAAAATTATTAAAATAGATAATGCTTCGGAGTAAAGCGGTTCCTGCTTGGTTACCCTCTGTATAAAATGTGTATAAGGTGGAAAAAGTTATGTATACAAATCAATATGAATAAAATAATTTATAATATAACAATTGCTTTGAAACAATTGACGATATAAAAGAAATATCAGGATGGAAACGGATGATTGAGGGATTTATTTGAGTGGTATATAACTTTAACTTAATCTTAAAAGACACCAGGGAAGTTAGTTTCTATTGATAAAAAAGAAGTTTTTTTTACTAATCAATTCAAGATCTTTTTTTGTAACAACGAGCATTAGTTATAACGAAAACGATATAATGTATTAGTCTAAGGAGTAAAATATGTAAAAAATAAATAATGTAAAAAAAATTGACTTCACATACATTCAATAAGATAGTACACTTATGTTTTAATAAAACTGATCTTTTAAGATACTACGGGACCTCAAGTCACAATAAGCACATTCTGCATGCATCCAGAGCGGTACGCCATAAAATTAAGAAATCGTTGGCGGTAGGTTATAAAAAACAAGAATAACTGACAGACACTTTCATCTCGTCTCCCCGTGATCACGTTGCTGTAAAGAAACCAAAACGTAGGGACAATGTCGTTAAAAAATTATAATAAACGCGTAGTCCCGAAAAGCTTAGTTTCATTTCAATGACTGGACACTACGTGTTCTTCCAACCAGATATATCAGGAGAATGATATCATCATATTAGCTTCATTAGTTATGATATCACTGAATAAACTACCTCATTAGAATGTATTCAGAAGGTCAGTCTAAAACAGATCAAGTTCGCTATTGGAGAAACACTGAATTAGTTTTTAAGGATCAGTTTTCTTTAAAAATTAAAATATTTTTCTGGTACTACATCTAATGCTATGACAAAATAAAAAATTAAATATCTAGAAAATGGTTGAGAAATAACAATTACTGCACTAGTAGTGAAATTTATATAAAAATATATGAATGAATTAACAAAAATGACGTTTGATTAAACAATAAATACATAAGAAAAGTTAATATCAATTGGTTGAAAGTTTTTTATATACACATATATATTTTTTGTATATTTTATGTTTTTTGCGTATATAATAAATGTTAAAAATAGCTTTAAATAATGTTATACATAAAGAGAACAGTTCACTTATTCAGACAGAAAAAAAAAATGTGGCCCAAGTATCAGCATTTCACATATGAGAGCCCTTTCGGACTCATCCGTAAATGCGGTTAAAGGGCGTTCCTAAGTACAATCAAATTTCTGTCCCAAACATCCGACATTAAATCAATTATCTCCAAAATATCATTGACAATTACTGAGGAAATAGTGCTACCGTAATGATATTATTTAGTTCAATTTGCAGAATTAGCCTGATAAATGTGTTTAAATTACTGTTTTCGTTTACAGATGCGCGCGCCGTGGTTGTACCCGAAGAGCAAAGCTCAGTGGACTCGCATACGTCTTGGAGTATGCAGGTGTCCTTCTATAGCTAATGTCACTTTAAACGTATCGGTACCAATAACGCGACTGTTAAGTGATAAATGTGCGAGTGAAGTGTAGTGATAGTGTTACGAGGTAAGATATACTTAAATATTAATATGACTAATGAAATATTTTTGTTATGAAGTAAATAAACAACACTGTTTTATAACATATGTTGTTTTTACTACGACCAAAATCTAATTCAATTCTAAGTATATTTTGATAATGATAAAACTATTAAATTAAACAAACTATCTTATGTTTTATTCATTAAAAATAATATTGATTTTCGCTTAATTAAATAATGTTAAGGGACTTTACACAATTCAAGTCCCCTTAAATAAACTATGTTAAGATCTCACTTAATATATGACCAAAAACAACTCAATTATCGATAGGGAAAACGTAGTAGACCTGAATTATATATCACCTTTATAAGATATAAGCTAAACTTTTTGGGTCGAAGGAAAGCTCAGCCTTAAAGCTTATTTAGTATCGATAAAGAATAAAATAATTTATATGTACATGAAGAAAACTTCAGACCTGGATGCCGAGGAAGTATAAAATATGTAGGTTAATTCTAGTTTTGTTTATGATTCGTTCATTAAAGTTGAATTAACAATGATTTTTAATCAACTAATTAAAACGAGTTGAATCATTGAAGCAGCGACAAGGATAACGTTTAAATGTTCATTACCAGCTCCATTCTTTATTTATTCTGAGAAGCTTTAGAAGTAAAAGTTTGTCGGAGTTTAAATTGCAATGTTTTTCTTTTGAAGATCAAATAGATAGGCTCTTTTACGCATGGGGCATCTTGTAAAAAGCGATATTCAAAGAGATTTGTATCTCTGAAGTTTCATTCGGACGAAGTATCTCTATGTAAAGACCAAATGTTAGTTGTATGTTAATATATACATACATTTTGTGATACGGATAGCTGGAACACATAAATACAACTATTGGTCCGTTCGAGTTAGTTGTTATTTTATTATATAAAAAAATATTATGATTACTTTACTTTATTACCAAAAATAGTCCCTAAGTAAATAAGATGCGATATTCCTAAATTCTGCTGAGTTCGCTTTTTCTACACATTATTAGTAACTATTAGAATTTTGTTAAAACTTTATATTTTTAAACACATAAAATAAAGCTCTTTTAGTTTTATTTTAATATAGTAACTAAACAAAAGTTTCTCTTTAATTATGTTTAATTAGAATATCTCTGGAATTTCTACTTTTAAATTTCGTATTCCTGAAGGTTTAAATGTTATCGTATAGTTAAAATACTTGTTTCAATAAATTTATTAATATTAAAAGGACTAACTGAAAATGCTTTAAATATTTTGGTTCAAACATAATTCATTTTATAATTTATGTAAAGATAAAAGTTTATAACATTTTGACACAACAGTGTTCTTATCATAACGTGTTGCTTAGCAACGGCTGGTAGAGATTAAGAAATATATAGGGAACAATGAAGATATCATGTTTTCCATATTTTTGTATATTTTAAATGAAGTAAATGACTATATCTCCTATGTTTGCATTTAATTGAATTTGTGTTGTTTTAGATCTACCAACTATGTATTTCCTAATTGTGACTCCAGTCGAGACTGTTAAATTTTATTTCATTCAAAAGTCAATCCCGGATCGCGTCTCCTCCATTCTACGCGACACTGGCATAATAAACTGTGCAAGTCTTTACACTGATGAAGGCCATATTATAAAAAAAAGCAAATGACAATTATTTCACGTCTAATATAGTTACAACGATTGTTGTACGCCAAAGTTGTTAAGCACAATGAAGTAAAAAAATATATCATTACTTTAGCATTTTAATATCAACTTCACAGGTCGACTCCACCTGTCTCAATAATCGTAAATTTGGGGATTTATTTATTTGAGAATAAACATTTCTCTCTATCAGATATAGTCATCCGACTTAACCTTCGCAAAAGCAATGTAAAAAAACAACAGCATTACGATTGTTGTGTTTGAGTTTAAGATTATTTATCCGTGAGCTTAAAATTCAATGAAAATTTTAATTACGTTTTACATATATTTTAATCCTGTCGACATAACTACTGCGATACATTGAAGGCAGAGTCATTATGAAAAAACAGCGTTTATCTCAACGATAATATTTGCTTAGTGTTATTGACTCTGATTATTTCCTGCGTTCATTATATCTGTATAATGAATAATCACATCTGCATCGCTTAATAAAAACAAAGATTTTTAATCTGCGCTTTCATTTTAACTCTTTCACGATATATATTTTGCAATATCAGGATTCCGGATACATAAATAACGCGTTAAGTCCGCTAGCTTTTGAATAACTTCAATAAACAATGGCAACAAATGAAAATAATTGTTTTTAAATGTTAAAAACGGATAAGAACAATCGTTAATGTAATACTTCAATTGTTTATGGATTGTAAGGATTTGATGGACACATAAAAAGAAAAGGATTTCGGTCATTCACAAAGCGATACGAACGTATGAAGTTGTTTGGTATCAGTGTTGATATTTTTATAAAACTGAGTTCTTTTTACCAACAAAAAAAAAAAAGACATCCACTCAAGTTTAATTACTTAACATCTAATATAAAGCGATGTGTTTTGTCATCGTACATCATAGTGGGCGCATCTGGTATAGACCACGGTTTTATGGTAATTGAATATTTAAAATAGAAATTTTCCACTGACGTTTGCTCCCGTGTGCTTTTTGAAAAAATATTAAAGAGGCTCTAATATGCCAGAAAATATGGAAAGTATACAAGATAGAAAGTCGAATTTATTATTTGTTTATGGCGAGGTTTTCAGTAGTTAAAACTTACATGATTAACATATCTTATTTTCTTTTTTTTAATGATAAAAATAAATTAGTTGATTGAAACCTAACTGGGATCATCAAAACGAACCATTTTAGTTTTATAGTTGAGTATTTTGATAAAAATGTATAGGTTAATGTAATTGTGCCAAGTAATAATAATATTAAGGATTTAAGATTATGAAAGTGAACGATATATATATGTATGTGTTTAAAGGTATTACATACGTCTTAAAGTTTCATATTAATGGCGGTGCCGTTTAAAATCTTACGTATTACGAATATGAGGGCGTGTGAACGAAATTTAGGAACGAGAAACAAAACAGGCGAAATGTATTAAACAAGATTGATGGATTTATTTTCGATCCCGGGGGGCGTAAACATTTTCTCAGCGATTAATCATCCCGTGTCACCTGACCTAAGCAAGCAATAAACCTTTATTATTCTAAACAGTGAGGAGGTAGGCAAGATGTTATGTGGTCGACAAATGTTGTGGACAATTTGGATAAGGGTGTACGAGCCATCGAGATTTGTTGTCTTTGATAATTTTGAGTACATCTGGTCAATTAAAAGTGGTTGCTTAATATCATATTTTTTAGTAATGAAGAAAGTTTTTCTGCCTACTGTATACATTTGTATATTTACATAAGGAAAAGCAATATAACAGTATGTTACATGTAACTACATAATATCAAAGAACCGTTTTCGATAAATCCAACCCTTGTTTATCTAAGTAAACAATAACGAATATTCTTAACTCAATAACAAATATAAGATCCGTGTGTTATATCAACAATCTTCAGCCCATTGTCTCCTCATATTATCAGAAGCACTTAAAGGGATACTATATGTATATACAACTATAGTACATTGTTCAATTCACAATGGATACGTCCGACTAATAATATACATATAACGATTACTACAACGAATACCATGGGAAATATATTAGGGATTTAATTAAACATTGTAATATTAATTTTAAATAGTATTGTTTTAATGTAATTATATCACTTCAAATATCTGTTACTGTACTAATAAGTCAAAATTGTATTATATGTATTTATAATAACAATATTAATTTTACTGTAAGTATGTTTATTAGGTTATTATTATTATTTAAATACTGACGAACAGTCGTAACGTGAACTGTCGTATACTTTATCAGGTACTGCAATCATTTACACTTCACGTGGATCTATTTAGGCTCTAGTTGACACAATTAAATCATTCGACAACTTTCATTCTTCAATAAACTTACATACACACGACATTGTTTGTGTATAAATAGCTTTTATTGGCTATTACGTACATGCACATTATATTTTTGGCACTGTAACAGTATCTATAAACGACGGCAGTTCAGGCTTTGTTTGTCTTAATGTAATTACTTTATAACAAGAAAGTGGATCTTGAAGGCAGTTGCCGGGATATTCAGACAATAGTTCTGTAAGAGCCCAGTATCAACAGGTCAAGAAATTCGTATTGTGTAGCTTCGGCCTTATTTTAGAACGATTTCATGCTCTGATGAGAATTTGGGTTTCATTGTTCATTGCGTGTTGTTTTTTATGTAACATACAAAAAAATATAATTTTAAGTCTGACTTCTTCCATGTTTTCGTGAAAAGGAAAGAAAATACAATAGCCTTATAATTCAGATCAACGTCAAGGGAAACGCAAATTCCCACAAAACAGCCGTTTTTTTTATATCCCTTTATATGTGTGACGTTTTTAGAATAAAAAAACTAGATTTGGTTAGAATTATACTCTTAGATGGACGTTAGTAAAAAACATAGTTTCAAACAGCTCTTATTTTGTAATTTCTGTAAAAGACATTCACTCTTTCGTACATGTGATGAATGGTGAAAATTAGGTAAGTTACATTTCGGCTCCTTTTTCTAGGGGTGCAAATGGATGTCATTTGTCAGACTTTTATAGAGAAAAACGTTATAAAGCAGTTGATTTTGTAACCAACCTGGTGTTAATTGAAATCTTTATTATAAAAATATATTGTCTTTATTAAAAAATATATATTTTTGTAAGGTATAATATATTTATAATTAAGGGAAAGGCATGACTGATTAAGTAAAAGATTATTATTATTAATATTGTTAAATCAAGGATATTAATTAAATGTGAGTTACGAATTATTAATTAAATTAAAAAAATCATAATTCTAGAGGTGTTGGCGATTAATATAAAAAGGAACCGTGTCAAAAGCCTTAAAGTGGCCTTCAGAATTCTAAAACGAGGCCGACCATCAGTGGGTGGATAGTGGTTTATGGCGGTAGTTACGCTGTTAGAAATGCAGTCAGATTTGTTAAGCAAGTTAATCTTCCCTCGAAAGAGTTGATACTATGTAGTGTAAGGTATATGCATATGTTTCTCCCTACTAATCCCCCTAATACTAATCGATTCAATGAGCCAATGAAACAAGAAATTTTATATCCGTTCATTAATTACCAGACAAAAAACTACTGGTATAGGAATTTCATGTATAGGAGTTTGTTGAAGAAACAAAAATGTTGAATTATTAATTAAGATTAATTAATTATAATTAATAAAAATTCTATTTAGCTGACATAATCGCTTGTAAATAAAAACAGAAGTGCAGTGAAATAAGAAGTCTTTTACAAAGTCACGTCAGTTAATTCAGCAGTGACTGTCCTGAGCGCTTCCAACACAATTCCTCCGATAAAGCAAAGCTTTAACAAAGGTAGCTTTGTACTGCCTTCGACAAAGGACGCCTTTTGACACTCAAACGTTAAATATCAGGTAACATTCCTTGTTTGGTTGCACGTCAAGTGAGGCTAGTTCCCATGTGGGGCCGATAATAAGATTTTGCCTCTTATGAACTATTGAATTTAATTATAAGATATAATAAAGATTTAAAAATTAAAATTATGCCTTTAAGCATTCATGTGATTTATTTTCATAATCATGAAAATAGATGAATCATTGTTCCATTGATTTTGTCGTTGTTCAAAGACGAATGATTGGATTGGATGTTTTTCAACGTGATTTAAAAAGTCTCTAAGATTTTTCATCAATCTTAAGATATATTGTAGGAATAAATATTTGTATTTACCTAACTTCATTGTCACGAATGAATGATTAATATAAATTAATCTCAATTTATATAATTAAATAATTATGGTGAATTAAGGACGAAGATAAATAGCTTACTTTATTATAATCATATGAAAAATATAGAAAGTGTTTTTTTTTAATTCAAAAATTGCAAGGCATGGAGTTAGAAATATAATTTATTTTTTTTTAAATTAAAAGGATTATTCAACTACTATGTATGTATACTATTAACATTGAGAACATATTTAGGAAGGTCCTATAATTTGTCTTTCATATAACTAAGGTTAATAACTTTATAATCTAGGTATGACAGTGAAACGTTACTGTGTTTTATGGCTGGCTTATTAGAGATATAATTTTCATAAATATAAGATAAAAAATTGCAAAAAAAAAATATTTTTTATTACTCATATAACAACATTCCTGATATTATTTCGTTAAAGTCTCATTAAGTTTTAACTATTTGTTATAAGTAATTACAATTCTTAGACAGCGCATGCCGCTCAACTTGCTTCAGTGACGTGAATTTAAGTTTATTCAGCTGTTATCATTGCACCCGTGGCACTTACTTATTCGCTTAAACAACGAACAATAGTACACAATGCCAGTGATTGAAAACCCTCACCTTTGTACCCTTTATAGATTGTCTCAAGTTGCGAGGAAAATTTTAAACTGTCATAGATTATGTCCATTGTACAAAGACAAGATTACGTTTATGCCGTAATGAACTATTGTACGTTTCAAGCTTTGAGTTAAAAAATTTGCGTTTCACTAAAATATATTTGTTAACATTAAGGTAAATGAATGGCTAGAGATCTTTTAGAATTGCAAATGAGTTTGTAAACTAAAAAACAACACGCTATTCCGATTCCATCCCATTCGTTTTTCATTGTAATCTTTTAAATGTGAAACAGTTCTTGTAATTAAAATAATTGTTGGAACGTGTGTGGGGAATTTTATATAAAAACTACAGCATTATCTATTTCTACATATAATTATTATAGATTAATTGTGAAACTCTTACGTTTTATATGTTATTATTAGTGTTTTTAATTATCGTGGTTATTGTTTATTAAACTTACACTTAATAGTCTTGTGCATTATTGAGCATGTGTTTAGTGAATAAACTGTTTTAATATGTTGTATTGATATCGATAGAAAAATAATCTTTAATTTCCTCTTAGTGTAAAAAAATTGACATTTTCACGTGAAGAATAGTCGTATAAATTTTCGCTTATAATTTTCTTACTGGATTATCATAAAATTTTACGAGAAACGATAGTTCATAGTAGCATTAGAATTTTTTGTGCATCAAACATTTTTAGTAAACTGAGGGTACAATACAATTTTTTGAAAGCCCCTTCAACATGTTAACTACAAAAAAACCCAATGGAATAGAAAAAGGGAAGAAATAAAAACAAACTCTCAAATACATGTTTCATTTAACTTATTGACAATATATGTTGTATTTGTAAAGTAACAAAAAGACACGAAGGAAAATCGATGCTATTAGGAGTGAAAGGATGATAGATAAGCGAACTTTTAATAAATACATTTTTTTTAATTAAAAGTAAAAGAATTTTAATAAAGGCAAGAGAACATAACAAAAGACGGGACGGAGTAAGAAAAATTCAATGTTAATTTTTCAGTCCTACACACACAATTTAGACCCAGGTTAATTTAAACCAGAAACTGGGTTCACGTAACACATTTCACGGAAGTATGACAGTTAAGATAGTATTGCTTTAAACAATATATCAAAAATACGATACGAATATAGCGAAAATTCTGAATATAAAAAAAAATACTTCTTTATTAGAACCTCTCTCATAATATTTTATTCATAACTAATATAAGTTCCATTCATCTTTGCTTTATTTAATTAATGCAAATATTATCCCGAGGTAAAAGTTTATCTATTTCTGAATATTAATTTATAAAAGTGGTTGAACATTTGATTATAAATAACGAAATTCTCGCCGTGTATACTATCTTTAGTTGGAAGATTACTGCGATCCAGATACCAACTTTAAATTAACGTCGGATAATTTAGTTAAAAGCGGCGAACGTGGTTTGTCTTATCTCTGATAACTTGATCTTTGGGAATATTCTGTTAAAGAACTCAGGTGAATTTAAAGGAACTGAGACTGCCTGAAACTTATGAATGATGACTTTCAGTAAATAATCTTGATAAGCGATAAGAATTATTTTGCTTTTCAAATTGCCACTTTAGAGTATTTTATAAGCATTTCTTGATTGAAGTCAATTGGTTTAGTTGATTCTGACTTATATTATAGTAAAAATATGACACAAATTAATATTCAGATCTATTTTTGGCGATGAATTAAAGGGTTGTGTGTACACTGTGTTATATTAATCACTACCTCTTAAAGATAATTTTATTACAACAAAGTGTTTTGTAATAACATATGTACTTCCGATGTAATTGGATCCTTAAAACTAATTAAACTGTAAGCATAAGAAGGTACTGGAACCAACCTTCTATGTCCTTAATTTACATAATTGCTTTATCTCGGCAATGTGGCTTGTATTTATATTTAATTAAATATAAAATATTGTCAAATCTCCAATCTCTAACTGGGAATATATCTAGGTTAGTTTCTTCAGTTTTGCCATAGTTGAAAACAATCATTACAAATTTATATAATTGTAACATTAATTCACAAGCGATTATAGTCCTTGCCATTTAAGGCTAAGGTTCATTTTATAATTAATATTAATTCGGTTATTAAAACCCACGGAGGTTGGAACATTAAATTCATTGTTGATAAAGCCAGCCGGTAATACCTCTCATTTTTTCTTCCATTTAATGGGACCCCTCTGGGCTTTTCGATATTGTTTGATTTTGATATTGTTTTCTCCTACGGATTATTCAGGCGTGTAGGTACCATTGCCAATATTTTATTCATGTGTACAGATTGTTTTGTAAACGTTACGTGATGCTCGCTACGCGGATGGCAATTTTTATGTTATATTATTTATTCACGATTCTTTGATGTTACTTTTGTATTGAAAAATATATTATAATTACTGCTCCTGTAAACGGAGGATAACTTTATCAGCTTCCATTTTGTTTTTTTTTCATAATGATTTAAAGAAATCGTCCCTCAAAAACAGAACAGATGATTATTTAAATCAGTCGCCATCTACGAAAAGCTACTCCATTAGATGCAATGGCGTTTGTGAATTTACTTCATCTCAATCTGAGAGAAAGGAAAGAAAGATTCTGCAACATAATTTGCAATAATGGTGACGCCCGGGAATTTATTTTGACGTGAGTATTTCTCGGGACACGGCAATGTAATCAGGGACCTTGTTACGACCCCGCATCGAATGCTCCGTGTTCTCACAACATTTTTTCCATAAGGATTTTATTATACATTCGTATTTGATACAAAGGTGACTAAGAAAAAATGTATCACGTTTGTAATTATGACATTGCATTACACACATTATGTCACTAGAGCTTAATAGACAAAACTACTGGAGCAAGTGATATCACAAGTGCAAGATTACAGTTTACTCGAGTTGATAAAATTTTTGGTTTAATATTATCTGTTTGAATTTTATTATATCTGTTGGAATACTATTTTAATATTAAAGAGATAATTATCACTACGTACATCACATTTATATTAAAACTGATTTTCTTTAGAGTCACAAGAAGTAATCAGTAAAAATCTCTTCTTTAAAGTTTTCAAAATATAAATGTATAAAAATGTGAATATAGTGTACAGAATATGACAACAGCATAGCAATGTAAAATATCTAAAACGGTATAACATGCTTCATTTACTTCATACTAGGATAAAATTGTCGTTAACTCCTAACATAGACGGTGTTACAAACTTTTACTCCTATTTTCTATACCTTTTTACTAACAAATGATAGGTAAAAGTAGAATGGCACATGACAATAAACGATTTATTTTCGTAATATTAGTTTCTTAGTGTATTTAGTATTATGTTACAATCAATTAGAATTATATAAAAAAAATCTTGAAACTATCTTTTTATATAGATTTTTATTTATATGTCTAGAACACAAATAGGATTTCTCAAAAAAAGGAACATTTTTTTTCCAAAATATGAAAAAAACTAAAAGAAGCATAACTTTTGTAATTCATTCGATGTTTTTGAGCAGAGTTTTGTAAGGCATTTTTTATTTATTAATCTAATAGAAAAAAAAAATGAGAATGGCACCATAAATTTGACAGGTAGATAGAACCAGATACAAAGTAGAAAGTATTAACGTAAAATATAAATAAAACCACAACTCGTTAAACATTCAAGTCACTTTGAATTGTCTAAATGATTTCAAACTGATTTTAAAGGAAATTTCTGTATTGAAGTTATTTTTATGGAAGACTAGTATTACGAAGTAAGTCCTTAGCTAGCCCTGGAGCTATACTTGTTTCGACGTGGCTCGTTGAAAGCTTATATATATGTATGTACCGACTTGTTCGTAGCTGTTCTAACTCTAGATTAATGCCAAAGCCGTATCGATGCGCTTCTAAGTCATGTGTGTACCGCTATTCGAAACTAACCTCTATGTAGCTAAACATAAAGGTTATGGTTTATGTTGTTTATAATAAATAAGACTTGGCCAAAGGATTTTCTACAGATTTTACTTCTTATTTACCCCTATAAAACCAGTATTCTAGTATTTCAGTGTATATTGTTTATTATAACAAAATGTTTAGGTTCATGTAAAAAAAATATAAAAATTTGTATTTATACACAACAAACAAGACCTTTATTATAAAAACTCTTACATTAAATGTTTTAAAATTAACAGAAAACTTAAAAGATTTCGAAGCGCAAATGGATTCAACGTACCTTGAACGTCTGTTCTCTGCCTGATTTACAGATTTTCCTGCCAAGGAAATACTTTCCAATTAACCTTTTGTTGTTTAATTAATTTGTAAATAAAGATTATATTGACAAAATTAATTTTTATATACATTTTTAAGGAGTTGTTTCTAACTATAAATCTTCCGACATCACTTATTTCAAATAGACCTAAAACTTCATTGGTTATTTTGTTATCTGTCCTCAATTCAGTAATGTCTTAAATATTTAAATATGTAGGAATGATTTAAATATGATTCAAATATGTGGGACTAAATAAAAAGCATTAAATTTTGCTGCCTTTCAAAAAAATAAATAAATACTGAAGTTATACATAAAATACAAATTAAATAAATTTGTCGAGACAAATTATCGCCAAAGAACTGGTCTTATTTTCGTAGTTAGAAAACATTCTAAAAATTAGAAAAAATTAATCAAGATTAATGTTCACTGAGAAGAAATAATTTAATATGATAGCAGAAGACACCTTAAGCCGCAGACATATTTCCAAGTAAAAGCTGTGTAAACAAAATCTATGTGAATATAACAAAAAAATGTTAATTTTAAAAAATAGCTTTTGTTACTAAAAGTATATTTTCGTGTATATAACGCTGATTCAAAAACATGAATTTCAGCACAATTAAGTAATCACCGAATAAATTACGCATACATCAGATTTTTATTTTTGAATTTAATTTTTGTTTCATATAAAATGTAATGAATTCGAAATCTAAAATATCATTTGTAATATATACCAGTACAAATTGTTTTAAATGTATCCGATCTGCAATTTGAACCTTTGATATCTTCAATAGGCCTCCGATTCGTAATTTATGACTTCATGTAGCTCTCCTTTGACCTAAAACTGTATATCCAAACTTATCTCTGATGGAAACGGTACAAGAACTATCTTATTACCAGATATTAAAGTGTGCTGTATGTTCTGAACGGTAAAGTTTATTTTCCATTGAAGGCCCACTTAATAATGTTACGAACTTTAGTTGCGTTGTCGATTTGATCGGAACTGTTTTGTTTCCTTATTTCGTCACTACTATCTTGGAAATGAGCGACTGTTTGAACGTAATAGGAATGATAATGATATTGTTTTTTCATTTATTACAATAACGTATATATGTAACAAACTTAACATATGCATTGTGTTGTTTTAAATATATATTCTACATATGTTATTTAAGTTTAAATCTGAATCTCAATCTAAAATTCTCTGAATTCGTTTAATTCTTTGATATATATTCTAACAATTTTAATGCAATATCAAGTACAGCTCTCTATGAGATATTTTAAATGAAATTTAAGATTGCTAGCAGCTCCACGCTGTAAATGTATGTCATGTAACATTTTTATTATATAATTTATTTTCTATTTAAAGCCAATGCAAATCAAATATTTGTTTTTATATTTGCTTCGAAATAAGCAACAAATCCGTTACCGGTGTGACTTTTCGGACATCGAAAGGATTATTAAAATAAGCCCATTTGTTTCAGAGATTGTTTCAAACAAACTTAGGAACTTCACCACTTTATTATTTTGTGTAGATTGGCAGAAGTACTTTCAGGAAAACTCCGTGTATGAAATGCAGAAATTTTTACGAATACTTGGATAAGCTGACGTAAGAAGTTGGAAAACTTGATTAATAGTATTTTAACGAATAAGAAGATATATGTTCTTCCTTAGCTGTGGTTTATGCAACTAGCGTTTTTCTGTGGCTTTGCTTTGTGGCATATACGTTAGGATTTTAGTCAAAACGGAAACTGAGTCCTGTTACCGAAATAGTTCACATTTGAGTCAAAATTTCATTAAAATCTTTTTGCAAGTTTTCGTGAAAACCTAACCAGCACACATAATGGCGATATTATTATATAACATGATTATGGAAGTACGAGTTACGAATTCTAATGCGCACAAAAGAATTTTTAATTATTTATTTTGAATACATTTTTAAATTTATCTGTTTTCAAAACAGTTTTTCTATGTTATTGGAAATTGAAAGGCTTAATTCTTTCCTACTTTAAGCTTAATTATTGTTTATATTATTTTTTATTTTTCAAGCACATAAATAACTAATCACCTCCAAATGAAACATGGCTGTTATTTAAAAGGCCACTTCATTGATTGGTCTTCATAACGTTTTAGATCTAGTAGCTAGTTTATGTATGTTATAAATAAGAGATTGTCTGAAATATTTTGATGGAAATGTATATACCTGGGAAGATATCGTTTAAATTCTCAATATACGCCGGCTCGATTGCTGTCGTAATTTTCGGATTGCGCTCACTGTATCTCCGACGCTTGTAATCAGCTTAACTCTGACCAGATGAAAAAAGGTAATGGACTGACAAAACCGGCTTGTATCGCCGACTTTTTCCATACAAATTGTTCACCCGTATGTAATCGGTTTTTACGTGAATTGCATGTGTATCTTGTTTTAATGTTATATTATTAAATCACAGTGAAATGTTTAAAGCTGGTAAAGTTATAGTATTAAGTCTGATTTTAACTGGGTTTTATTTGATTTTTTTTAATTTTTGGTACACATATAGTTGATGATTTGAAAGTTGTATGTGGTAACATGATTCACCTGGAATTTTCCATCTTTGGCTTCAGGCCAAGTCTTTTAGACTTCAGAACTCGCCTTAAAGATTGCTAATTCAAAGATGAATACGGGGATACTTTATTTAAGAAATTCTATATTGGATTTTTTTTTTATAATTCGGCTGATTCTTTAAATTCCGTTGAAAATTCTATTTCTGAGCACACCAGACAAAATTTTGTAAATGAGACTAGGTAACCTATTTCTGCGCTTTACTTAATGGGCATAATGTTTTATATATATTTTTTATACAAATAAAATATAAATTCCGCTCCATAATGTTAGATGAATTAAGCATTACAAATGCTGTACTAAATTATTAATACATTTCTTTCGAATTTCTCCAACGCCTATAGTAAAAACAACATTGTTCCCATATAAATTGGAGATATAACTAATTGTTACTGAAAATACTTCACAGCTAAGGCTCAAACTTCCTTCTTATAGAATTCATTACAAAACTTAACTAATCAACGTTAAGAGAAAACTTTAAGAAAAACGATGCAGCCGTGCCAATACGTACAAGTAGAAGAGCGGCTAATTGTCGCCAGAAAGAACTAATTAGAAATTATTGCCTCCGGTGGAGTAACAAACAACATCATTAGCTAATTTATTTGAACGCTGGAAGTGTAAGTAAATGCTTGCTTTTTTTCTTTAAATGTTTTTCTCTTCACATTCTTTTATATATTATATAAAGAAAGGTCCTTTCTACGTCATTATTTTAATGTACTCTGTGATTTTGTATTCACAGATAATGAAAAAATTATTCAGGCGAATTAATTAGTTGTGACACTATAAAAATATATTATAATTATAATCTTCTCGTTTGTGTTGTCATTAAGCAAGTTTTTATCTTGAGATTAAAAAAATATATTCTTGATATATTTAAAACTGTTCAAACATAGTAACTATGAGAAGGTTTTGTGTGATTTTACTTAATTCCTTATGACATTACTAAACTTATCTACTCAATAATCCATCATCGAGGGAATAAATGTTAATACTGTGCATACACTGTTGAAAGCAAGATCGTATTCCGAGTAAAGTTTGATGGTTGAGATCAAGCCACGATCTCTGTCTCAAGCGGATTCAGCGGTGTACATATAATTAGTATATTAAAACGTGAACGCTTCAATATCAGACATTTTTATGTCACCAGCTACATTCATTCGCTTTCACACACGTAGTAACTAAGAAAGTCATTCGGAGTTTTATTGAATGTAATCTAGGATTTATAAATATGGTATTAGTGTTTAAAATAAATAATTTTTTTATATTTGTGTGATGTCAAGTTAATCAATCATCTTGAAACATGAGAGATGGTAATAGCGAATGATAACCGAAAATCTAAATTCCAGTAATTCAAGATTCAGGTGGAATCGCTTAGTTTTACATTAAGGTTATTGATTGATACGTAGGTTGTTCTTTGTTGCCGTTGCATTTAGAACTTTATATGTAGTACCGTAAAGTTTACACGTGTATATATATTAAATAGTTGATCAAGATTGCCAAAATTTGTATGTCAAAGGAATTTATACCCTGTTTTAAAGTGTGTAAGGACGTTGGATGTATTTGTTGAGAAATTTTAGATGCAAGTAAACACCATACCATTAACCGTCTAATACTTAATCCCCTCGACCTCAATCGAAGGCACGCGTCATTGATTTTTACATAACTTTACCAATTTTAGACGGAAAACATCGTTAAACCTGAACTTTAACAAGTTTGTGAGGATGTTAGAAATTATGTTGTCGAAAGAGCGCTCATTGTTTTCAACAGAATGGTATTTCATTTACGTTTCACAAAATGAAAGTTCATTAAATGTCACATCGTTACTTCTCTAAGTTAAATCGAATATATATATATATGAGTTTTATGAAGCAACAACGAAACGATTACTCAAAATCTATATGTTGTCATTTATAAATCAACATTAATAACGAGTTTAATATGATGTAAAATAATTTTATGGATAATATAAGAAATCAAAATTCGCATAAAGATAAAGCTCTAACCCTCATTAGCTTTATATTCGTGGAATTACGTTCGAAACATCACTGCACATGGAAGTAATATCTCAAGTCATTCTTTCCACTCCTGCAGGCCATTTTTCATGTTCCACCGTTTTATCTGTGAAGTCGCATGGCGCCGACTTAAGTGGACTTTTTGACTTTTGCCTCAAGCTGTTTTAAGTATAGTTTAAAATATGTTTAATTCAGACAAGATTGTATCGGGAATTCGTTTTATTTCTTCATTATATTTTTTATAAACAGTCTTCGTATTCAGCGTTAATTTAGAATTTAATTAATGAAAAGGTATTCCGATGTGTTAATAAAGTGCTTTTAAAATGTATATATTTCACTCTAAGTCAACGAGCACTTCTTTATTAAAAATTATTGTTCTTGTATTTTGAACAGATACGAAGAATTTGTCAAAACATGTATTTAACTTTGTAAATAGCAAGCGTCATATAAAACGAAATTAGATTTCGAGAAACTAAATTGTCATTTTATTTCATGCATTCAAATACAACACATATTTATTTTAAACTCTAGAAGATGTATAAATCTGTGCCAGTTTGCCCCCCGGATTTGATGCAGTCTCGGCCAACTGTCAATTTAGAATTTTGATATTTGTAATGGGCACGTTGATATGATAACAGGTAGTAGCAGCGATCCACAAGATCGCATCTGAAATTGCTGGCGAGATTTATTGTTCGCTGTTTGTACAGTTTTGATTTGTTTCGTCGTCGTAAATTCGCGAATTTAGTCCTGACATTGTATAAAGTTCGTGCTCCGCTGGCATATAAGGGAAATTGAGAAAATCACTGATGCATAAGTATTGGTAGCTTGCCCAACACTTTTGTGTATTCAAAAGTTTGGAAACGTAAACGGGGAAGTAATCTAAATAAGATATTCGTTTTTCTTCCAGGTGACACTCGGAGTATTTCTTATATATAATATATATATTTCTTAATATGTTCACAATGTTTGCGGAAGACTTCCTTGCTTTAAGATCCAATTAAACGAGCTACTTCGTACTCCCTGTTCTCTAATTAGCACACGATCAAAATTGAGATCAAGGGCAGATTATTGCGAATTAATACCGACCGCTTAGAATTAACAAAATATGTAACAAAAAAACAGTTACAATGTATACCCTATACTGACTTAATGACAAATGTACTACATTTTAATATAAGTGACATTATATTATATGTATGTATAAAGGGCCAACGAAGTTTTCAGTCAAAGATGAAATGTTAAAAGCTAAGATGTACAGAAAAATAAAGTATCCTCTCCCTTAAACTTATATCGCAACCATGTGGGTGGATGATAATTTGCTAAGAGAATATTCACAATTAATATAATGGAATATACACTTATTTTATATTGAGACTCTTCGATGTTAACAAGCGTTTTATATATAGTTGTTTAAATATCAAATATTTATCAAGACTTAATATCTGTCCTTGAACCCCAACTATCACAAGAGGTCTTTGTGTAACTGATATTCCTGTAAATAACAATTTAAACTTTATTCATTAAATGATTACATAAATGTGAGTTATAATCATGTTTCATATTGAATCTATGAGTTTTGACTAAACTCATAAAAGCCTTCTATGGTAACAAATTATAATTTCACGTTTAAAGTAAACCGAGAAATAGTTTCAAATTCTTTTCCGTTTTTAAAGTATAACTTGAACGCGTTATTAGCTGAAAATGACTTCGCAAAAACGGACTCCTCCGCAATCCTTTGTATGATTGATTCAAGCCAGATATTATAACCTTGGAATAAAATATATTGGTTCCCATTGTATCAGGATTTAATAACACTGAAAAAAAAACATGCAGAATGTGCATTATTATAAAAATATATGTTTAGTACCAATAAAATGCTTAATCATATTATAATATAACGTCGAGGTTCCAACTAGATTGTATTTCCAAGGGATTTTGCTCTGACAGTGTTAATAGCAAGAATTTTAAACCCACTTACTCTATTGTTTACGATTAAGATACAATATTGTGTTAAGTAATGGATTTTTTTGTTAAGTTATAAAAAAAATATGACAATTTATGTTACTTAGAAATTAATAATGTTTGAAAGTTTGTATTTTTTATAAAAATATCCTTAAAACATTATTATAGACCTTAGATTAGTGAGTCGCAGGTAAAGACAATATATAAATAAACACAAAGTAAAGTATAACCTTCGCTTAGAATTTTCTTACTGTGAATGCACTTTAACCTTTCTCTTTTCAGTGCAATTGCATTGTTTAATCTAATTGTTAAGATAATAAAAATGTTTAAAGCGTTTACTTTCAACAACAATGTGGATAATGTGTACGGAATGAAATTTTCCAAAAACAAAAAAAAAAATGGGTAAAGTCCAAGATAATTCATTCAACCGTGTTTTTTTTTACGTTTCACAACTTTTCGTAATCAGAACATCAAATGTTACTGAATAAACTACACTTAAAACATGTGTATACGCGCCATAAAAAATGGCCACACTTTTGTTGAACAGATTTAATTTAAATATTAAAATATTGGAATATCCAATCGACGCATTCATGTCAAAAGTTCAAAAAGCGCTCGCAGTTTGTGTAATTCGTATGTAAAATTGCCTTTCGATATTATTTTTAAAAATAAATTACATTTATATTTTGGAATAAACAACTTTTTAGTGTATTTTTTTTTTTTAATTGTGTTCGTATAAGTCGGCGATAACATTCGTTTTAATATTTAACAGCTGGATATCTTTTAAGATATGCAAAAGAGTTAAATAGAGTAGTGAAAAAGATGAAAGTCAAAGATAAAAGGAACAAGGAAAACATTATTCTTCTGAAGTCTTAGCCTATTTAATCCTATTTTTAACTTTATTCTTATATAACATTCACGTTAGAATATTAAGTTATTTTTTAAATTATTTACTATGTAAAATGGCGATTAAATAATAAAGTATATATATTATTGTAATTATTACTGTTGAATCTACGCTTTTCGGTTACTTCGCAATATCTTTATGGAATGTATGTTACTAATATGATAAAATCGAGGTTAGCTTCAATTCCTATAGACTTGATTATCAGTATCCAATACCTACCATGATTCCAAACACTTTTATGTGTTTTTGTGTCTAACACATAAATATTTATAAATAATATACAAATGAATTACCATACATACAATCAAAAGACATTTAAATACTACATCGTAATGAAACCATTAGATATCAATTAAAAAATTATTTCATAGTAATTGGCTGTCACTTAACTAAGGAATTCTTAGGTTGTCTAAAATAATATAAGATCTCGGCATTCAGTGATGTGTTTTATTACTTATACGGTAACTTTGTTAATATATCAAATAAAAAGGACGAAGTCACAGGCATCCGATAGTATGTGATATTTGAATGTATGATTAATCTATAACTTTAAACCAGGCTTGGATTTAACTCGTGAAACATTGAAAATTACTATTCATAGGTTTTACTTCAAATTAATATAGTTTTATATTTAAAATACAATAAATTTTATCACGCTCATTGATTTTAAAATGCAGTGATTGTAATTATATTTTATATATCCTGGTATACTGAAAATATATCATTAATTTAGTATAAAACATTTATATTTAATAGAACAGTTCATATTAAAGACAAAAACGCTTCATTAAGACAATAAAAGTTATATAAGGACGTGCAACATGAATCTTATTCATCCCACCTACATGCCATTAGCGAAACTTATAATGACTTGACGCGAGATTCACTAATGACTCAAATATTATTGTGACACACGCGGGCTCATTATGCAACTATTCTTTTCATTTTAACCGGTTTATTCTGAAAAATATCAGTTAATTTCACGCTCAGCTCCAAACCGCTCTGCAGCCGAAGCCTTGTCATTGACACTATCACTGGTTATGCAACCGAAAATTTTGGAGGCTTAAATTTTCATTCCAAATATAAATATATACTTTTACATTATAGAGCACAATTTTTATGACAGCTTTCGATTTACGTTATCGTTTTATTTGTTATATATTTTCGTTATAGAACTTTATTTGTTTAATTTTAATTATTCATTTTGTTTGGGAATAAGTCATTGGATAATAATTATATCGGAGACGATTTCATAAATACACTTGAATGAACGATTTGTTTTACGTTTGAATCATATAAGATGAAGTTATACTGTGTATGAACAAGATGAACGAAATCCCATTAAGTATTTCATGGAAAAAGTAACTTTAAGACTATATTAAATAGGTTGGAATCACTTAAATTGTATAACATAAATACAACTGATGCATTAAATTGAGATTAAACTACTTTCATTGGGCTAATCCATTAATATCGGTTCAAGGATACGAAGTGAAGTGATTCAGAAGATTTCTTTTTGAAATATAGCTCGGATAATATTTTTTATTGAATGATTTGGAACTTTTATTGGACAGATTAAGAGGTTTGCAGCGATTCGAGAAAAGTCTGATATCGAGCCTGCAGTTGTTGATTGAATTAACTACGAATGGATCCAACTTCTTTAAAATAGTGTTTTAGTATAAAAGTTTAGGAAATAGTCAAAGTGTAAATGTGTATATGATTTTGTTCAATTACATTAGGGAGTTACATCATTAACCAATACATATAATAAAATTGTAAAAGGTCGGTGTCTGTACACGGAAGATAAATAAGAAAAACTTTATTAGGGGAACTTTATATACGAATAGAACCCAAAACAATGATTTTTAGAGTTTTTGTCTCTATGTGTGTTTGTCTGTAGGTTTGTTCGCGCTAATCTCAAAAACGGCTTAACTTAATTGAATGCGGATTTCACTGCTGCGTTGCGGATTGCTGGAATTAACATTAAGTCTTTATTTTGTTTCAATCGGTTCATAAATAAAACAGTTTTGTCAATCTAAAGAATCGCATCATCACATCAAATTATCAAATCAATGAAATCAAATCAAATCTATACATATATTAAAATTGTAAAAGGTCGGTGTCAGAATATCATCGTTTAATACTTCTTAGATGAATGATTTCGTTTTAGTTTACTTATTTTTTGTTAATTTGCTTATTTAAATAGATCTATTATTTTTGTTTTTTTGTTGTATTTAATTTTATTTAGGTTATCGTTTATGATTTTGTAGTATTTTAGAGTAATTCCTTTACCGCTCTTAGAATAACGTACAATCTTAGAATCTTTTTAAGATTATAAGACCTATTACTGACGCACCTATACTTATAAACGAAGTCGCGGGTTCAATTTAGCGTTGGCCCAAAATAACTTTTCCACGCGGACGAAGTCGCGGGCACAGCTAGTCAGGAATATTTTGATAAGTTTTTGATATTAAATTATTCATTAGAAAATATTTTCCATATATATTTTATGTCAGTAGAGATATTTTAGAAGGTTAACTTTGTATTAAACAGCTGATGGATTTACAATTTTTTTTTTATAAATAATTTGTCCTTCAAATAATATTATACAATAACAAACAGAATTTATGTCCTATGTATATATCGTTTCCTAAGGTATATTGGAATCTGATTACTGATATATTTAAAAATTAAAGTGATAACTAAATTACTTTATAAATTTTAGTCATGTTAAGGTAAAGCGGAGATTACGAAATACTTAGTAATATTTAAGAAATAATTTCATTTGGAGGTGTTTTCCCAGTGATTTCGTCTGCATGGAGTTCGTAATTAGTCTCACAGAAATGTATAGCGTCTCAGAACAAAAGATATGGTAATCAACCGGCAGCGCCATCTATAGTCTGTTTCAAGTAACTTCATAGTCAATATCTACAACTATTATGTCTTTAACATGCGGTAACTACACGGAAATCCGGGATAAATTATAGTATACATCTTATTCTGACATCTAAGTTACATCATTGTAAAATTCATACATCCTTAAAATTTAATCATTTATAACAATATATATATATATATATATATATTACTGCTAAGTTTCTAATACATGTATTTCTATGGAGCCTCTTTGTCTTTCGAACCAAAAACACTAACTGATTCCACTATATAAATGTTTTAGTTATATAAACATATATAAAGACTAGTTTACATTTTTTAATTGCTCACTAGATCCGAATCTGAAAATGTTCGTCTGAGTTAATAGTACTTAAAAATACTTGAAAATTTAATTCGCCCATTCACAAAACAACGAATAATTAATTTTTCATTACTAGGGAAAGCGGTAAACAAAAGCTCCTCTCGAAAACTATCTTACGTCTTTGTCCATCAGTCACTGCAATTGAAAAACTCGACCGGTTGGGACCTTAATTAACTTTTCCGGAGCATTACGATCGATTTGCAATGAATGTACCCGGATAGAGTATTGTGTGGATACAATATCGGGTATTGTCGACATTGACGTTCTATTAAGGCGGATTGAACGCTTAATCCGAACGGCACGCAATACAGATTGATCAGTTTCCAGGATAATTTAGATTTTAAGTGCAGTACACACACAGGACATTACAGATCACGTGTATCACGACGAGATAAGCCGAGTGTATTATGATCACAATGAGGGTTTTAATACATCTTTGTTAAATCGATAAGGTATATCGTGAATTCTATATAAAAATCATGGATCGGCTTCTTATTGACTGTTTATAAAGCTGGAGTCACATCATTATTTTTCGTGTATAAAGAAACAGATTGTTCACATATTTCTCTACACGCGTCCGCACGTCTATCCATCACTTGTCCCGGCTCGGTAAATTACGATCTTTTATATCACCGGATCCGTTAAAAATTACTCATACATTGTGCTAGGAAACTTTATTATCCAATTTCGGCCTGTTTATCTGTACACAATGTATATTTGTGCTAATAATTCTTTTATGATACTATTTATGATAAAATAATATACTGTTTAGTGTAAAATAATTGCATAGGCCAATTAAAACAGGTATAATAAAATACGAGAGAATATACCTGAGCAAAATCAGATTACAAAATGGAATCACTTATTTTATTTTATTTTATTTTATTAAGCAATAGATTTAACATTAATTTTAACGGTTATATGTTAACAATGTGATTATATGTGGATGGTGGATAGAATAATTAAGTTATAAGAGAACTTTGAATCATATTGGGCATGTGTATTAAAGTTTTAATGACGTCATTTGTATAATTTAATAAAAACAAAACTGTGACATTAATTTTGTTACCTCCCTTTGACCACATGTTTTTAAATACAAGGGTGCCTTGTTTATAAATTGCTTCCTTTGTTACAGGTGATTACAAAGCGGACCCAACTCAAAAAAACATGGCGTTATATAGTATATAAAAATATGCAATGTTGAATGGTATAGGTAAAAAATAGTTAAAATGGGGACGGTGTCTGTGAGTTTGGCTGTGGGTTTTTTTCTTCTGGGATGGTTTTCCGGTGAGTATTGTAGTACTTCTCATTAATTTTATGTCCAGCTGTAGTTTTATTTAAGATTTTATTATTGTTTAATGTTTAACTTACGAACAGCGGATTACCTAAATTAAACGAAGAAATAATCATTAATTTAAAGTTACGTTTGAATTACGAACATAAAAGAGAAACAATTTTTTTAAAACCATTAAAAAAGTATTTAATCAAAATCAAGCAATGACAGAATGAATTATTAATAATTAAAAATTTCTAAACTGATTTACTTCTTTCTTTTATGAAATGGCTGACATTAATTATTACTTTCAGCTAATAAAAAAGTCATTTTCTTTAACCAGATGTAGCCAAATGAAATTTGATTCAAAAATCATTATGTTCAAAGGAAAGATTTTGCTTGAAATGTTATAAATTTTCAGACTGAAATTAGAGAAATATAAAATATTTGTTATGTACAAGCAACGTATACTCAAGATATGACTTTTTTCACTCGGGCACCTACAATAATGAATCTATTTTAAAAAGTGCAGTAAAATTGTCTCTTTGAGGAGAGTTATCCGAGATATTAGAATTGCGCCTTTTTCTAGTTAGTAAATATCTTTATTATTTAATAAAGACACAATGTGGAATAAGCGTGCTTTGAAGAAATGTTACTCGTCAGACCGTACTGGATGAATAAGAATAATTTTAAGCCAGCAATTGGGTGATAAGATAGTTTTCGTTGTTTTTAATCATCAATTTACATATAAAAGAAAGTCGATCTTAATAATCTTCAATTTATACAATTTGTTACTCAATTAAGTTTATTTGATTTCATAATCTATAAAAATGCAAAAAAAATATTTTTATATTGGAAAACGATAAATTAGAAAATCTATTTAAGTACTGGCGGTATTCAGACTCAAATATTTTAAGGGGCCATAATTAAGGAAAAAAGGAAAACTCTTCAATTTGCCATAAATTAACTCGTTTCTTAATCCCGACTGAAAGGCTTTTAGCTGATTAACTTTTCAGTGGAAACTGGAAAAAGTCCAATTCATAAATCATCAGATGCAATTAGACGTGAGTCTGACTCGATGTCACTCAGTAACGGGGTCATGTTAGTTAATAATGGGATACCTATTTTGAATAATTAACATGACGAGCTTGAATTTCGACCAAATTAAATGATCGTGTGGATATGACGTAATAAAAATGTCCCTGGATTATTTTAAACACACGTTTTATAGTAATTCATGAATTATATATCGAAATATTTTATATTATTTATGTGGACTCTAGCATAATTTTATATTGTATTCTATATTAATATTGAATATAAATTTTGTATGTACTTAACGCTGTCAGTTATGAAAAATATACTAGCGACCTCTATATTGAATATATGTAAAAGTTGTGTTATATGTGTTACAGTGATAATCAGTTATGAGAAAAAGATATAATATTAGATGTATCGAACTTAAAGCCCGTTTAGAAAAATATCACGATAATATACGTAAAGCTGCCACTAGCAATGTAGGTTGGCACTTACTAGTGATTTCACAAGTGTGTTCTCCCTAACCAACTATGAAAAATTGGATCGCAATCAGAAAATTTAAAACCTTTTATTGAAATTATTAAAAATAATATTTTATTCTTCTAATTATTAATATTTTTACTTCAGCTATACTTTTGAATATTACGTTCCTATCCGATGTATAGATTTGATCCGAAAATAAATTTCTCTATGGTTCGTGAACCGGTTTAAGCTGGTGAACTCTGTCTAAAACCGGTGGCATCCGGTTTCGGTTGTTAGTAATGCAGGTGCAATATCTCAATATGTCGGGTGAAGATACATGCTTGTATCCGATTCCTACCAGAGAATAGATAGCTACAAGTGTCTATCGGGTTGCTGAGCGTGAAATGCGGGTCCCATAGTTTCGTTTGGACATTCTATTTTGTTTATTCTGAAGTTTCTCACCAGTTCTTTTTATTACCACCCAGTTAACCACATTGCATGCCTACACTTGCCTACGGTTTAACTCAATTTGTTGAAATCAAATTTTATAATATATTATGGATAGCTGTTATTTTATGTTAACATTTAAAAATAATTCATTTAAGTTATGTTTGATATTTATTTTTATAAACCCCGGCGCAAAAACGACGGGGTGTTATAAGTTTGACGTGTCTGTGTGTCTATGTGTCTGTCTGAGGCAACGTAGCTCCCAAACGGAGGATCCGATTTTAATGCGTTTTTTTTGTTTGAAAGGTATATCCCTCGAGAGTGTTCTTAGGTATCTTTGGTGGAAATCAGTTCAGGTCTTCAAGGTCATCAGGTCGTCTGTTTGGGTCGGGGGTTTTATTAAATTTTTAGTTTATTGTTATTTCTCTATTACATTATCCACAGGAATTAATAAAATATTTTTGACTTTATTATTTTTTAGAAATATTTTTATTTAAAGATTATTGCACTTATGTGTTTAATATCACAGCACTATTGAGATAATACGTCAATTAATATTTAATTGGGGAATATAGAATAATAAAAATCGTGTTAGGACCAAGCTTCATATTTGTATTCTACGGAATAAAATAGCTGAACGCGAAATATTTTATTTGGAACTTAATTTTTTTTTTTTAATTTACCTTACATGACCCTACTTAGAAAATGCCTCAGAGTAAATAATAAAATTTTAGGTTGAGTTCATTTTTTGTATATCCATTTGAAACGAATATGTTGTTTGAGTATTTTAATGGAAGCCTGACGATAAAAGTATTTCATAATGGTCATAACACTGATCACTCGCCCCATTTCCTAAGTCCTAATCAAATATGCCGAACAAATGTACGATATACCATACAAACGACCGAAAGAATACGGCTTATATGTTAATCAAACACAAAACTGGCGAATCGAAATTATCAGAACTCGCATAAGTTTGGGAAAAAAAGATATCATTCGCGAATGTCCAATGAGATTATACTTTGCGGCGTCTGCAAATCCAATAATTCGTTATATTGAAGAAACTTTCCTTCAAAGTCGCCTTCTCGGAATGATTTTCTTTGACCCCGCTACCCCCATTATTCTGACTTGACGATATTCACAGAGTTTTTTTCCTTTCGCCACAATCTTAATACGTGATTCAAATTTTTAATTGCGAAGGTGTGATTATAGGACAGGGTCTGAGTCCAGAATTATAATCTGAGTACAAGATTTCACTTTGAATTCCAAAACGTTATTGATTCTATTCTACTACAAAAAAATTCTAAAGAATCACTTAAAACTCATTTTATATTTATTGAACATATATAAACATGAAAAAAACATACTTTATGAAACCTTCTGTTTGGAAGTAATATAGTTATTTTAAAAACTATAAGACTTAAAAGATATATTTTCTATATATTTTTTAAATAATATTATTTAATTTAGATTTTTTATACATTTTCTGAAATCATGAATCGTAGTTACATAGTATTGGCCATTAGTATTCTTTCTTTATTCTTATCTTTAAGAATCTTTCGTCTAAGTAGGTATCTAGTAAGGTATCTCTCAACACACAAAATGATAGAAATATTCGAACCTTGTAATTGTTAAAAAAGTATTGTTTATTTATGTAAGTGAATAATTATTTACTAAATTCTTATTACTTTTCTTACAAACATTTGTTTATCTGTGTAAGGTTATTTTGATTTTATCATTTAAATTTTGGGTGGTACAGTCAAGTAAGTTAAAAAATTAATTAACTAGGAAACACTAGGAAGAAAAAAAATTGAGATGACTATGTATTGTATCTCATATTTAACAAAAAAAATATTGGTACCGCCCTTAGCCATATCCCACTATTTTGAGAAAAAGGGCTGCATTATCTCTAATGTTTAAATTATATTACTATAAAATCTACTTTTGAATGTATTTGGACAAATATACTTATATATTATAAGTACGTTAAAGGTTTTTTGATAGAAAAATAAGAAAAAAGCTTATTAGATTTTTTCCTAGCAAACGTAACCGCTACGAAATATATGGCGTAGCATTTGTAGCACGTTCTCGCTACGAGCGCTATTCCACATCTGTATACGTACATATGTATATCACAGAACTATTGTAAATTTTGATATTAATGCATATAAATTATAATTTTTCCGATGTTTATATATGATTTTACTATTCTCATAAAAATACTTTCATTAAGTTTCTACACAGTATATTAAAAAAATCACATAATATGCATTTAAAAATTTTACAACATAGCCGTGAAAATGAAGTTGTATGAGAAAAATTGATTGTCAGTGAATTCAAACAGCTTCAACTTCAGCTAACAGGAAGTCAAAAACTTTCATTTTTTAACTTAGCAATTCAAGAAGGCTTACACATAGAGGTTGTATATTTTGAAAACTTAATTTATCTAACAATATACTCCTAATAAAGCTCTTTTAACTTTTTTTGAACACCCGTATGACAAACATCTGCCATTTCAAAACTATAGATTCTTAGGGTTTCGTGTACGAAGAATAAAACGGGGCTCTCTTACTAAGGTCCTTCTAACTATCTGTTCGTTTGATACCAGGCTGTATGTAATGTAAGAATTTATATCACTTCTATAACAAAAAAATGCTTGAAAGTAGAATAAAATTAATATTTAAAGGTTTGACGTAAATAAAAGACGTTTTTATTTGTTTATTTTTTCTCCATAAAGGTACGGAACAAATTATGCACTTGTCTGACTCGCGCTTGGCAAGTTTTTCTTATTAAATCAGCAAATAAATATAATACTACTTCTTTTCTGAGAAATAATTATTTATAGAGGATAAGTTAGTACGAATTCCCAGACAGAAAATATTATTTTACAAGAAAAAAAAACAATTTAATTTTTATTTTTTATAAGCGAACTAAAAAACAATAATAATAATAATAATATTTCATTCTGTAACAGAATAAAGGAAATGTTATAATAATTTATCAGAAACAAATTTATTCAAAAAAGGCCAATGAAATGAGTCTATTAAAATCACTTCAAATTAGGTTCAATCGTACTTTATAAGGTACATCTGGCAGTATTTCAAGGGTTCTGGACTCGGAAGCAATTCACCGTGAATTTATGACTCTGTAGGTACAAAGATCAGTAGATTTGAGAGATCTATGTCGGCTAAATCGCCTATCACCGATATTTTATAGATAATAAAATGCCTGAACCGGTAAATTATGCAGATTGTACAATATAAAGGAAGTAGTGAAGTTAACTTTTACATTTTATCATCGTTCTCAATTATTTTTCAGAGAAAAACTACTCGGATTATTTGTCGCTGCAAATTTTTTTCACGGGATTCCGTCAAGAATGGAGCTCCAATAATATTTTCGCTAGAAAGATATATAATATCCATAACAGCGCTTCCCAAACTCTGCACTGACTATAGTAAGTGTAGCAAAAATCTTATACAATATTATCACTACATTATAGCGTCTCACAAAGGAAAACGACCTTTGTCCTCTACACATACATTATTAGAAGGCGAAGAGAAGACCCGAAAAATAGATGCTATTGTACTTGTATGTGTGTAAAGTGAGAGTCATTTGTGACGTGTCTGTGTGTGCGTTTGTCTGTCGTTACTTGGCACGGATCTTAGATGTCTATGTGTGTGTGATAGTTATTTTGCGAGTTATTTGCCTGTCAGTGTTTGATTCTATACGACTGCTGCGTCGTCAAATTCCAAGCATTATCTGTATTCAGTTATACGGAACAGGAGCATTATAGATTTCTTTGTTTAATGTTTTGATGTCTATAAAAGCAGTATGTTTTGTTGTTTCTATTTAGGATTTTTATTCTAAGTTTTTTTCGAGATGCCTTTCTAAATAAAAATAAAATAATTGTTAATATACTAATAATATAGACTATATACTTAATAATATAGACACGCAACTTCAAATATTATATATAATATACATATGTATATATAAATATTGTGTCTTTTCAAATACAAAAATCAAAGTACCTTCATTATACCTTCATATTTTCAAAAAAGTAGTCATCATCTTTGAGTAATGTATATCAATATGACATAGTTTATTTGAAAACTAATAACAATCTAGCTCTCTGTACTTATAATATTACCCATTGTTTGTTTGTAACAAGCGTATACATTAAACTAGAAGGAAAGTAGAGACTAGCAGGGTAAAATGACGCAATCGATAGAACCTATTTCCATACCTATATTTTATTCTAAATTATTTCAAGATAATCTCAATACTAGATTTTTATGTTATGAACATTCTAAGTCGTGCTATATTAAGGCCATAATATAAATTTTAAGCTGATAAATATTTATAAAAAAGTGTATATTTTTTCCAATAATTCACACGGTTGGAAAAAACGGGATAGTTTATCGTGAGGAATTATGCAGATTTTTCAGACGTAGAATATTTTTTAAACAGCTGTAGGATTTAAAAGATCGTTTCCATTGAATCTTATTAAAAAAAGAGACGGGCAAATCAAGTGCATACAGTAATGAAAAGGAGATGCTAAAACTTGTTAACTTAGACCTAGCTTGTCTACGTACGGTTTATTATAAATTACTAATTATTATATCAAGCGTCTTTTTATTAACAGGATTTGAGGTATTCGTTTTTCTCAATACATTAAAATGTCAGTGTGTGCTGGCGTCAGTGAAATCCTTACCCCAGTAAAACGCACTTATTACCATGTTGACATGTTTCGACCGGGAACGCGGAACATTCCTTACAATTCTTCCTGGTACATTTACTTTGTTTTTCTCAGATTTTTTACATGAATTTAATACAATAACTATGTGAGAATAGTTTTTCTATATTTACATATATTCTAGGCTAATAAAGTATCTTAAAATATAATGTAAGAATATTACTGAAATGTTCCCGCTTTATAGTTATCTAACATTCAATTTAACACCTAACAAGATTAAGATTTTAAAGGAAGTTATAAAGAATATTTTACTAGCTACCATAAAACTATCACAAAGACATGAAACATACGAGAAAATTATTAAATTGTCATATCTGACCCCAAAACACGACGATGTGAGCTGTGTTACACTCAATGAGAACTTCACGCCGTTTTAGTCTTTATGTCTCAGTAACAATGCATATAATTGAATACTCTTTTATTACATTGTTACGACCGATACAAGACTGTGGAAGACTAAATTATATTGTTGTAAAATTATTTTGACGACATTATTATGAGGAAAACATCACGGAGTTTTGCAAATATTTTAAATATTTGAAGTGTAATAAATTGTCTTTATTTCGTACAGCTTTAAGATATAAATGTTTAACCGATTTATAGATAACTCTAAGAATATGATGAATAATTAAGAAATATATAGTAACTTCTTATTAATATTATATTGCTAAGACATATTAAATGCGGGTTCCCTCTATGAGAAACTATTTTCATTTAAACTCGCTCTTTGATCTGTAAATGACGTCAATAAAACGTATCCTACGAGGAATTGAAGTAGAATTTTGAAATGTAACTCAATTTGCTTCGCAGTTAGAATTAAAAGCATGTTTATGTTTTTTCCGAATTAAGAAATGTTAAGAGAGAAACCTTAAATGTCAGTTATTTTGGGAAACGGAACAGGAAAATGTTAAAGAATGTTTTATGTTAATGACAACAAAACAATCACGAAACAAACAGAAGTTACGGTGTGTGAGAATAATGAATACGTTTTGTATATATACTCATAAATGAGGAGATTTAAATATCACGATGGAATGTAATCATTCCAACCCATTTTACTTTTAAGTAACCGTTGATCCAATGAGTATCGAGAATAATTGTCTGTTTGTTGAAAATATGCAATCAAAAAATAGTATGAAATATTTTATATAATATTATGAAAAGATATACAAATTCAACAGTTATAAAATGTATTTAATGTGAACAAATATTCTCATTAACATTTGTAACTAGAAAACTATTTATAAACTGAGTTTTGAATACTGTCCGTTTAGAATGACCTGTTTTTAGAGAGCGAGTGCTTATTATTTTTAGCTCATGTTTTGCGAAGGGTAATCGATTCAGCTGACGCAATATTCATTGTATCGACTTTGTTAAGTCGAAGATTCACGATTTAAGATTCTCAATTGGTGGATTATATGTATTATTATTTTTTATATATGATTTTATTAGAAATTAATTTAACTTATTGCACCTTAAAAATCGGTTGATTTTGATGACAAAACAAAGTTCTATAAACAGATAAATTTATCAGAGGCAAAATCACATTAAACGTTTTGTGTGCAATAATTTTTTAATTTTTATATATATTAAGAATTCTTAATCTCGTGTCCGATTTTAGAATTAAAGAGAAAATAAATCAAGCGTGCAAATTTACGGTAGCACATTGACGTACACCATTTTTAAAGCACATTTTTCACGAGTCACTACGCAATACCTCATTCTAATAGGAACTGATTGCTCACTGCGTTTTAATAAAACAAAAACAAAAATATATATTTTGTGAAATTAAAAGTTTTACAAGGATTTTATATTAATCTTACTACACATAAATTTCTGAAGAATTAATTATAATTTGTTTGTTACAAATACATACCAATATATATATATATATATATATATATATATATTTATATTAAAATTCTTAATACACTCAATCACAGCAAGCTTCACGCTAAGAGTTTGTTAATTATATTTAATTAAGTTCACAAGAGCCTATTCAATGAACTGGACAGTGGCAATTGGTTAAAATTAATTTAAACACTTATACGAAATTATCCTAATATATATTTGGCGTATGCAAATATAACAAACAATTCTTAGATATTAATAAGAGGAAACAAACATTAAAACGTATCCTTTTATTATAGTTTTATGATAAGTAGATTAATGCAGTTCTCAATGTTATCGGCATTACCAGCGGATAGTAAATTACTAGTTACAAAGATTTTGCCAAAGATTTAAAATGTTTGTCAGGAAATTGATCAGCAAGGAGACTGTGAACTTTAACATTAAAAGTAGGTTCGCTCTGAAGTCGCTCGACCTACATATGCTTTTTGGCCAATGACCTTCATTCTCTTAATAAATACGTTCTCTTACTGGTGTCGTATTTATTTGTATCATTAAAATGTTCAATAATAAGTGATTGGTTCTGTAATATGTCATCGTCACAGACTATTATATTTTACTCTTTATGTGTATATTTTTTGACTATAATGTTTTAAACTGCGGTGTTTAATAACATGATGTAAGTCTCAGGGTCTCTCGAACTTTAATCGAAATAAACGCAACTGACAAACTTAAGATTGATCATCCGTGTTACATTCAATAACAGATTTTATTCACTGAAACTCGACCTGTTCTTAATTAATATTTTTCATACTGGTATAATCTATTATTTTTAAATTATAAATATTACGTGAATCGTGATTTTTTTTTATTTATACCATAATTCGTAATTTATCAAAAACATTTGTCATAACTTGTTTTTTTATACCCCCGTAGTTTTCCGATTATTTATTCACTTAACATTGTTCCGTTTTATATTTCGCTGGTTTAATAGTCACTAAGGTGCTACTGAAATTTGTTTTCATATACTTTCTTGTATACCTAAGTTTTATATATCGTGTATTTATTGATAATTTCCTTAATGTTAAAATAATACAATTTACTTCATATTATTAAGCGCACATTCTGCTTCTAATAATAATTATAACCATATCAATATTTTCTTAGGATTTGTTAATAGTTTGTTTAATGATCTTGTATATAGGAGGAAACTTTTTAAAATATAATTTATGAAATATCAATCGAAGTAGAGACTTCGAATTATTCTGAATCTCAATGTAAAAGACGGTAGTGGTCTGCTAACAGTTGGCTTGCTACCAGGTTGGCCCTTGACCTTCCATTACATCCCAACAGAACCATAGATCATCTCAAATGTTGGCTACAATCCAACATCTTTAACAGCAACTTTTCTAAAAGCAATCAAACTTATAGGAAAGGGATTTCACTTGTTTATGGATGTGATATTTTTTTATTCGTTACACAAAGATATAAAAACGTGAGTTTCTTTGTTACTATCTAAATATTTGATAATAGGTCAAAATGTTAAATGAATAAATTATTAACTATCTAAGGAAGTGAACGGTCTCATCGCTCATCTAAATCAGCTGTCATGTCTACTTGTCTTGATAGTTTCAACGATCTTTATTCAACTTTCAATCCCACCACAAAGCAGTTGTTTTTATGTTTATCTAAAACTAACAGATATTTTAAATAACATAACTACTTTGGTAATATTTTGTGAATAAATTAGAGTTATTAAAATATCAGGGAAAGCAGTCAAATAATTTAAATTTATAACTGATATATTTGTCTGAACGTAGCAGTTTTGATAGCCGTAGCTTTTGCCTTAAGAATAATATCAAGCCTCGTATTGCCTTATGGTACTTTTTTATCTATCGACAAAACTGTATATTTGTTTAAATCGAATCCAATCTTAATGTATCTTAAAATATTTACATACTCATATATATAAAGATCTTTGGAAAGTGTTATTTCGTGTACTGCATAGTAATATTATTTTCCTAATTTGAGTGAAATAAAATAGTTACAATCCATTCGTTTATCAAATTTATGTTTTTCCACCACTATCACATTAGATGTTTTGTATAAGAGACTGTATGAAGGCAACTATCTAGAATAGCTAGACTAAGTGGCTTGTTATTGAAGGTTTTTTGTTACTCTCGTTAAATTAATTATTTAAAGATATTTATATACTTACTCTCCTTATGTCTTTACTATATTATATACTTCCTCTGCTTATATACTTACTCTGCTTATATACTTACTCGCCTTATATACTTACTCGCCTTATATACTTACTCTGCTTATATACTTACTCGCCTTATATACTTACTCTGCTTATATACTTGCTCTGCTTATATACTTACTCGCCTTATATACTTACTCTGCTTATATACTTACTCTGTTTATATACTTACTCTGCTTATATACTTACTCGCCTTATATACTTACTCTGCTTATATACTTACTCGCCTTATATACTTACTCTGCTTATATACTTACTCGCCTTATATACTTACTCTGCTTATATACTTACTCTGCTTATATACTTACTCGCCTTATATACTTACTCTGCTTATATACTTACTCGCCTTATATACTTACTCTGCTTATATACTTACTCGCCTTATATACTTACTCGCCTTATATACTTACTCTGCTTATATACTTACTCGCCTTATATACTTACTCTGCTTATATACTTACTCTGTTTATATACTTACTCTGTTTATATACTTACTCTGCTTATATACTTACTCGCCTTATATACTTACTCGCCTTATATACTTACTCGCCTTATATACTTACTCTGCTTATATACTTACTCGCCTTATATACTTACTCTGCTTATATACTTACTCGCCTTATATACTTACTCTGCTTATATACTTACTCTGCTTATATACTTTCTCGCCTTATATACTTACTCTGCTTATATACTTACTCGCCTTATATACTTACTCTGCTTATATACTTACTCTGTTTATATACTTACTCTGCTTATATACTTACTCGCCTTATATACTTACTCTGCTTATATACTTACTCTGCTTATATACTTTCTCGCCTTATATACTTACTCTGCTTATATACTTACTCGCCTTATATACTTACTCTGCTTATATACTTGCTCTGCTTATATACTTACTCTGCTTATATACTTACTCTGCTTATATACTTACTCGCCTTATATACTTACTCTGCTTATATACTTACTCACCTTATATACTTACTCTGCTTATATACTTAGTGTCCTTATATACTTACTAGCCTTATATACTTCCTTTTCCTTACAAACATTGTCAGTGATGGATACGCATGATAAACAATACAAAATCCCAGAGGATATTTGTGTGTCGGCCTCCAGACAAGACTTATATTTATATATTTTTTTATTTATATATATATATATATTTATATATGTCTTGTCTGTACATAAGTATTCGCGAACTTTAAAGTGCGTTGTGATAATAGAGCTTACGGTTCCTTGTGAAACCAACATCCCCAAAGACCATACCATCAAGGTCAATAAATATTACGAGCTCACTAACGAACTCGCTAGAAATAGAACTTTATGTACAAAATTTCTTTTTTATATATATGAAAAAGTACGTTATGTTTTCCATTTGTAATAACTTCAACGTAACTATTCAAATTTCAATTATATTGGATATAGGTATCGTGATTAGAATCACGAGTGATATCCAACATACTGATGTCAAAATTAGTGTTAATTATTATATACTTATTATTATATATATTAAACTGGAATTGTGCAGTATTCAATAGTATTGAATAGCGTATGGCATTGTCAAATAATTGCACGAATCATTTGTCCTCAATATTACAGTACAGAGCCTTGATTAGCTCTATTATGGATTTGATTTTGCATAATAAAATTAATATTTTGTTAGTATTATTAAACTAATGTATAAATAAATTGAATTTTTTTTTTTGGAATAACTATTGTTTCGCAGAATTGTTAGTTTTGAATTTATAACAAGATTATTACAAGACGTACTCGAATGAAGAAAATAAAAATGATAATTTTTAATAGCTTTACATTGGAATCCATTTACATAAGAGAATTTTTTATTAAAAATATTATAGTTGAGAAGATTTACATATATGAATAATTTGAAATATATCTCGTCTTACAAAACGTAAGTCATAGAAAATATAAAGCTAGATTTTTATCTGTAAGGCCAATTTGTGCACAATAAAGTAATATTTTTTCTCAAACAAAGGATTGCCTTCGCTCCTTGATAAATGAGTAGAACTATTGGTTTAGTTGGGGCATTGTTTCTTAAATTGGAAAAGTGCGCTTGATTAGATATATCAAGTTGAATATAATGGTATTCTGTGCGAGAATGAAAAATATCTTGTGAAATGTTGTTTATGAAAGCATTTCAAAGGAATAATTCTCTTTGTATCCTTGTGGTATTTACAGATAGATATAAAACATCTTTATATCACATATGGATCTCAATACTATTAGAAAAATTTTGAATAAGTGTTATCCTATTATTATAAATATGCTCATATATATCTTCTACGACATGTAAATTGTTTTACAGTTAAGATATATTGCTACTGGTGTTCCTTAATGTTAGAATGTCCTTTTTGTAACCTTTAATTTTTAAGGATTCTTTATTTAATATGGGGATGTACATATATACTTGTATGAGAAAACAATAGAATAATGAAAGTTTATACTATTCGTTAATTAATATTTGATTGTTTGATGTCTCTCTATATTTCATACAGTTTTCTGAGCTATGTTACTTGATATTGATGCACATCAGATGAATATAACTAACTCGGTAAGTAAAATTTTGCTAAATAAAACATTTCTGTTTCTAGTATTGATATAGTTGCCTACACACATGGTTCTCCGAAACAAATAATATGCACCTTAATGTTATGAGTGTACCAACTATGCAGATTAAGCCGGAATTGTTGGTATTGTATATTATATGTAACTTTATCTCGCTTTATAATTTAGTAATTGTTTGAATTACTTAAAAGTTATACAACAATAGGTTGTTAGACACGTAAGTTAGGTTGAAAAGTTAAACATGGAATCTAAAGAGGAGTTTCTGATAAAGTTGATTTTAATTACGGTAATGGGAATGGTTTGTAGGTAAAATGAAAGACGTGAAGTGGGATCCATTTGAAATTATAATGTTACAGTAAGAACTTACGTTTGTGCTTTTGCTTGTAATACGAGTTGAAATTGCTTCATGTAAGTATCTTATTTCTAGCTAACAGTTGGGTCACGTCCGAGAGAAACGGAGAAGTTATCATGGAGGCAAGTTTAGCGCCAGCAATGGCACAATTTTCTTCTTAATAAACTTCATCTTTGTTGTCGCGATACCAATTTTTATTGGCAGAATTTCTTTCTTCCTTTGCCTCCCCGCGATATTGGAAAATAAACTTGATAGCAGTGAAGATTCGGTATTTAAACTTAGAAGTTTAACGCTCTGGTAAACTTTATCATGACTTCTGTGATTGTCAAAGAGATCTTAAAAGAGCCGGTAATTTTATCAATTCTTATGAATTTGTTTTGTCGGTTCGTGAAAATCATGACAATATTTACAAAATAATTTTGTGGCAATTGAGAAGAGAGAGTAGCGTCATTGGCACTTAGAATTCTAGATTATAAATTCAGTTAAACGCCTCACCAGCCTGAGTATTAACCTTTTAATACCAATAATGTCTTCTTATTTATATTTAATAAAATGTTGATTTTAGACCACACTGCAAAAACTTTCGGTAAGTCAAAAACAACTTATTTGTTTGGCTTATGGAAAATCAATAATGTTTTCTACCCTCTTACACCCTAAACAGAAGCGGCTTAATGGTACATTAAGATTTATTGCAAACAGCTTTTAAAGGATCAGTGTTAGATCCTTACCTTTGTTTAATGCGTCCTGCCCAATAGAAGTTTGCGTCACGGGAATAGATTTACAAATCAAATGATTGCTGAAGTCTCAACTATCCATAGAAGTAGTCCCCAGACACGGAAATGTACATCGAAATTATCCATTCGAATCCCGATCACAGAGCTCTGTTGATCTTATCAAACGGGATACATTTAGAGCGTTTTCCATATAAATTGCTTGTGGCTTGTAATATACAATGCTAAAAGAGACAATGGCTCGCGAGGGAGCACCCCTACTGAAGGTTTATTAGGGCAATCCGGACCGCGTTTGTGGTACAAGTTTTGTTGGAGCCGCCGCGGAATTCACAAGTCTCGGATGCCACGTGTGATTGAGATAAAGTTTTTCATGTTATAAAATAATTAACAGTGCAGATTATTTTCATACTCTTGGTTGAAAAAATATATTTAGAAATTTTTGTTTTATACTGGCTATTGGTAAAGAACTTCAGTTTTTACTATTTAATAAAGACTTGTAGAAAATCAATTATGTTAGATATTATTTGTAATAACTATCTATTAGGAATCGAAATACCAAAAGTATTCCCTTTGATAATTTTATGTAGAAAAATCATAACTGATATGAATAAATCAAAAATTATACATGGCTAAACTGTAATTTGTCAAAATATAAACTTTTCCTTAACATTAGGTATTCATGCAACTAAGCGAGATAAATTGGAATAAATATAACAGTACAAGTAACCTTTTTAAATACAACAAAAACCTTCCAATCCCCAGTAAAGAAATAGCAGAGAGAAATAATGGCAAAGATTCGTCGTAATCCGCCCGGCCGATTCCTTAGCAATGTTCGCCTGAAAAAATCAGTCAAAAACGGTTTCCTTCGTCAAAGGCCACTTTATTTCGGTCACGCGCGAGCTTGTTAATGAAAATAATAGAAGAGAGGTCTTCCGTGGAACTAAATTGCAAGATGTGGCACTGATGTGAATCACAATCGCAATTTAAAGATATATAACGATGTTTTTTGTTGGATATTATTTAATTAGTCATGGGCTATGTACTCAATTGCTCTTTAAATTGATATAATGATAAATTATTTTATGGTTATTATTGATATTTCCAATATTACAAGGATTTTAGGATTTAGGTAGTCACAATATGTTGTAAAATAAGTTTAAGAAAAGGATTTATCACATTATGTAAATTTAATTTTCTTGAGTGACCAAGTTGGGGAGAAGCTGAAAATTTCATATCATAGCTAAGTATTTCTCAAGTGGGAAAGGAAACTAGAAGTATGCCCAATGTGGATGACCATTCAGGTTTTCTTGAACTGTTCAGACAGATACTCCAATGTAGTCTCATCCAATTTTGAGCCCCTGACCACTGTCTGGTAAAATTTGTATTCTAAGTCTTAAACTTATATCCTCCGCCCGATCAAGTGCTTTGGGGTAAAACGTAAACGTGGAAATAAAAGTTAGCAGATTGGAATGTGACGAGTCATTTTTTTGTTTCTTATCTTTGGTGACCGGTTTCCGTCTCCACTGCATATCCGTCGAAATGCGCGCACGCTTTAACTGATATTAGACGTCAAGCAGTGGAATACTTTATTCCCTTTACCGACATAGCCAATTTTGGCAAAGCTCGTCTATGGTTCAGAGCTGAATAGAGACAGGCTGAATAACATAAACATATAGTTTATTTTTAATTTGTAAATGTTTGAAACCCCAAAGCTCCAGATGCTAGTTCCAAAAAGACTGACTTAAACAAAGCTTTGAAGAAGAAAGTCCTGAAGAATAACATTAAAAGCAGCTCGCTTGATCCTATGAACCATTATGGCGAGAAACTCTTTGCCCAACCTTCTGGCAGTAGTTTTTAGGGGCTTAGCCATAAATGTCGATAGTGAGATGATAATTAAGTCTGGAGCTTTCTCTGGCTTAACCTGATGGGACATTAGTTCGTATTAAAAAAAGAGAAAGCTACACCGCTGGCTTCTCCTTTCACATCTTGGTAAAAGTAATAACACCACTCTTCGCTTATCTGATTACGGTTTCTCTATAACAGTATTCCGCATTACTAGTAAATAGGTACTTTGCGTGGTCTTGATGTGAAAGCTGGTGTTAAATAAGCTGTAGAACAAAGTTAGCAGTTTTGACACGATTTAGTGACTGGTATAGCATCTCAATCTTGGAACCTTGCCAACGTAGTACCTGTCCGATTGCAATTACGTCCATCATTTACATGCTTATGGAATATGTATTGAACACTTCATGACCTACCTAGAAGACAATGTCGTTCTGTGATCGACTGTACAGGTTTTGTGGAAATGGGTGTACTGGATATTTTCTGATACATTATTTACATTTATGGGGAAGAATTCTAGAATCGATACGCTTCCTCCTTCTTTATGCGCATACCAGAGGATTAGGATAGTTTGTCTGCATATGTGTGTTTCCTACCAGTTTCAATTAGGGTAGATTGAATTGGCTGTTACTAAGATAGTGCATTTACTACCTTCAACTTCATTTCAAACTACAAACAAATGGAATAACAGTCAAGAACTATCCAGTCATTATTAAAAGAACAAAATTAAAACTTAATAAACGAACGATTACCATATAGACAAATACATTTTTTATTATCTTAGTTTGTTTTAAAGTTAATATGACCTAATATATGGATGGTATTTCTACTGTTTGATGAGCTATTTTCATGTCTGTCGCCATATTTCAGTAATATATTAAATTGAGCAACTGTTACTATGACATTATAATTATCCCAAACATCTTAAATCGATTCCTTGAGTACATAAGGACAGATATTGGTATATACTCAAAACAATCCGCTGTTTCTTTAATATTCTTTTTTCAAATGGGAATAGGTAAACAAATCCAATATAAAAGCCTTTCTATTATACAGTGTCAAGATAAATAAAATATATCAGTATCCATGGTAGCTGGTGTCCAGCACAACCCTTGATCCTCGCCTCGGGGAGAATCCTCGCAAAACAATAATAATACTATTGGATTAAATATAATAAACAAAATCATATCCATAATAATGTATCTAGGTACTGCGGTCAGTTTTTATTCGTCGGACAATAAAGGCCCGTGGGAGTGGCTGTCACTAAATATCAACTTTATTTTTTGTTCGCGACGCGACTTGCTTTAATATTTGTTGCGTAATGGCGACTCTGTTTTGTTTTCTTTGTTTTGTTATCCTATAACGTTATTAGTTTTTTCAATATTTACACAATATTTTTCTATGATGAATTAGCTGTATGTTTTGGTGATTATTGAGTTTATTATGTCCGGTTTTCGTAGGTGGAGTGGGTAGGCTCTGATTTTTTGATTGACAAATAATTAATACTTTTGTTATAGCCATTTGTAAAATATGTTATATGTATATTTGACTAACAATTTATATAAAATCACTTAGATATGTTAAAAAAAATACTTTACTTTGTGCAGCCATCCGAACATATCGAAATATTAGCCAATTTTTTGTAGAAAATCTTATAACAATACAGAGTTTTAAATCAATTTCGTGAACATTTCAGTTGATTTCATAAGAGATATCCAACAAATCCTTTGTTTATTCAAAGCATAAAGGTTTTGTTAGCTATATTTTTTGCTCGTAAGGTTTTTTTTTATATAATGGATATAAAACATACCCTTGACGTACATATCATATAATTTAAATTTATACATATTAATATATCGTGTATCCTATATTGGTTTGGACTAAAAAGGAATCCATAATTATTTAGATACCCAAGAGAGCCCATTTTTAGAAAACGAATTTCCTCGAGGCATAAATTTACATCAAATTATTTTTATATAGCTGCCCATCAAATTTTTTTCGTAATAACCGATGAAAAATCAATATATTAATTACATTATCTATTTTATAATTAGAATTAGTTATTTAAGATGTTAACATTATTTATATATAAAAAATGCCTTAATTTATTGAATGTTAATAAAAATATACGATTCTTAAAAATAATATATGTTTATTATATTTACAAATCACAGCGGTACTCTGCTTGTCTCTCAATGCCGTCCGGCGTGTGAAAAACATGACTGAATATTTTTCGTACAGAAAATAATAAATCAAAATAAACCCTCACAAACCCACGCCGTTCCGAAATTCTTTTTGCAACAAAATATAGAATACTCCACGTGTGACCAACATTTACATACATAAGAAGGGATTTATACCCGGGAGTGTTTTAACAAATATACAGATATTGTGTAAATTCCGTCTGCACTGTACTAACGACTGTTGTCTTTTATTTTAAGGGTTATAAAACTTTGCCCTCTAGCCGCAAAACCAATGAGCCGATTTCAATGTCGGTTTTCAGAAAGTGTGTTGTATATTGAATAATATATTTATTCGTGACGATATGTCACGCTTTTACGCTTTTACTGCCAATAGCTCGTGAATGGTACAATTGATTAAGATTGGCGTTTATTGAGAGATATAATTAAACTACCTTCAACGACTGCAATGTACAGATTTATATGGATGTAACATATGTATGCACCTGAATACAACTATTCTACTCGTTTCAGCTTAAATTACATTTAGAATTTCGTCTGGGTAATTTGAATTAATTCGAATAACTGTTATAGAATTAGTCTTCGGTATAACTGTTTTATTCAACTTGGTATAACTGTTTATTATAAGTTCAGGGACTCGTTTATTGTATGAAATGTTGAAATAAGTCATAATGTTATTAGGAATTATTTATATCTGTATTGTGTATAATTTAAAAGTGATGAGTATGAATGAACATTGAATAGTTATTATATGAAACTATTAGTTAAACAAATATCTGTTTTAGAATATGAAATATGATAATCAAATAATTTATTGAAATTTCTATTCAATAAATCATCAAATATCCTAGGAATTAAATTTAATTTCAATAATCCTAATAACAATAATAATAAAGGTAAATTTAAATCTCTAACAAGCTGATGAAGTCTATCTAAAGAACAACAATGATTTGTGCTTCCATTTTTAAAACTATTCACATGTCAAATTAGTTTTCTTTATAATAGATTAAGCTCGAACTGATTTCCTCACTTTGCAATGTAAATATTATACGAAGAATTTAATAATTTTAACTGTTTTTCATATATTGGCAGCTGCAATCCCTCTGCTATAATATGGAGAAATTATAAACCTTTTTGTGAGCTTATAAATCAATTCAATTACTTCTTCCCTACTAAACATCCTCCTTTGGAAGTGTCAACGCAATCATGATATAGCTCTTCTATTGCTACTGTTGTGTTTTGCTAAACTAATAATATTCGTATAAAAAACTTACTATATATTATAAACATATATATGACATGTAACAAAATCATATCCATAACAAGTTACCGTAAGAAAATCATAAAACGCTCTCAGTTTATACTAAGCAGCAATAAGCTCCTATAATTAATTACATACTTTGGCATTTACAATATACGGTGGGACGAATATTTTCGCTGTACAAATAATACAATTAAAATATCCTGTTTCATAATGATGTTAATAAATTTTGTACCCATATAATAAGATTTAGTGTGACGCTTTCATTTTCTAACAGTTGAATTACATATAGTGTAAAACTTAATTTGAAATGTATGGAATAACTTTAATGTATTGTTACTGATAACAAAACGAACAGAATTATTGTTAACATATATTTTTAATTACCTTTAAAATAATCGTTGAATAACAGTAGACAACTCAAACTCAGTAAATTTTTATTATATATTGATTACGCATACTTTAAGAATATGTTCATATCTTAAATAAAGTTCAATAAATATATTTTTTTTTGTAGAATCGTTATGTTATCGTGGTTGCTAGCATGTTGTCTGCGATACGGAAACGATGCTTAACATTTATGTTTAATCTAACCGTTGACAATTAAAACATTAAAATGTCGCTATCAATATTTTAAAAAATATCGCATTGTTAATTTTTTTTTTCTGTATGAAATAAGACGCAACATAAAAATAACGGAGGCATGAATGACATCCTTCAATATCATTGTTATTATACTTTAATGTGTTTTTATTTGAGCCCAAATTATAGCTCACAAAGAAAAATCTGCGCTTTGCGATACAAAGAAATGTTGGTTTGTTTTGACATGGTAGGTTAGAACCCTTTTTTGTTCGAAGTCTTTGAGCCGCAGGCCCTTAGCATATTTCAATGATGTACGCTGATGTAACGAGCATCCCTATAAAAGGGTAAGCGAATAATCTGTGCGTATATAAATAAACTTATATTCAACTATATACTGTATTATAATAGGAGTAAAAGCGACAGTGGCTTGTTTGATTTTTCGGTTTTGCGTCATTTCTGTTCCATGTGAGAGTAGTTTTGAAAAGGTTCTCATTTGCAGTCACGATACGGACAGGTTGATGATTGGGGCTCTTTAGATTTTTATAAAAAAGGTGACTCGTTTATGTCGTTTGAGGAGTTCAAGTTTTTATAAGAAATAAATACAATATTTATATGCAATGTCATAAGACTAAGAAATAAAAAATTTCGATAATTTTTGTAAGTTTCTTTTTGAGCTTATCAATTTATTTTTATTCGATAATCATCATTCGTTTTGGTGCTGATTAAAGTTTATTTATGTTAAAAAAAAAGTGATATAATATTATACGTTTATCCAATTCAATTGATATAAATTTCTGTAAATCATAACAAGTGTGACGACGGATTTATGAAGTGAATTGGCGCAATGTATGGCCTGGGCTCGGATCCAACTTTCATATTAATATCGGTGTTTAATAATAAATGCTCTCCGTTAGATTTAACTAATTAATCTTTCATACGATGTTGATATTGATATTTTGTTAAATGAATTATTTTATGCAATACAATATAAAACTAAAATGAAATGTTTACTTATATTCAGTCTCTTAACTAAATTTCATAAAATTTTATCATTTTATTCTAACTGCAATGTTCTTTTCAAGCGATTTAAGGTTTTATATATAATCTTTAAAACATTGAAATGCTTTTTATTCCGCAGAAATATTCTATACAAGATACCTCTACACCGAGACATACCCTCGGGAAAACCGACTGGTTGTAAAATAATTTTATACTCAGTATAACATTTTCTTTGCGCTTTATGAATTCCTTGATCTAAAAACTATCGTAATTATAATTTGTTGTGATTTTTATTTCACATACATTTTCAGCTTTGCTTTTACATTTACTAGAACATACATTGACATTAATCATAATTTCCTAATATAATCATAATAAATACCCCTTATGGTTTACGAGAACACAGTGCATCATAACCGTCTTATTGAATTCCCTGTTCTTTTTCACTGTCAAACATTTAAACCATTATTAATGGAATTCCTAAACCGTGTCTTAACACAAATACGTCACACAGTCTGAAATCTCGATTAATTGTGTGCTTCCACCGTCACAGATTGGTTGAAAACAAATCAATCTACCAGGCTCTTGCCACACACTAATTGTCCAATGAGCCAGGGCACTGCGGCTATGGTTTACATGCCCAACCACGTCCTTTATCCATATACAATCTTTATTGTTAAAGTCATAAGAGTTATATTCCAATGTACATCTACTGCTTAGGCAGTTGAACGTTTATAGCACTGAGCCTCATGTGCTTGGTTCGTTAGCGATGTTTGTTGTATTGAAGTGAATTACTATGCGATGTTATCATTGCAGTTATTAACACGCAAAGGATAAGTTTATTAATTAATATTATCTTTTTTGATTACATTTTTCTTATTTACCTTACTTAATTTAATATCATTTACTTTGACTATAATTTATTTCATCAATAAAAACCATTGCGTATTTCCAATTGTTTTTGTATTCGGTAATTTATAAAAGATATACTTAAACTTTACGTTAAAGGTTTCGTGTGTAATGATGCATGTTTAAAGTTAAATCCCTTTTGGACCGTTTCTTCAACTAACTTACATTCATGTGGCTTTTTAGACCACGGAAGGAAGGGTGGCTCTATTTGGATAATCCCTTATTTCCCTACACTATGTAAACGGTATTTATTTAGGTTCGGCCTTGAAGTTATTAAATTAGATATGGCGATTAATTATTATAAGTCTGGTTTGATCTCACTTTTATGTCAGAGATCTCTATTTTTTTGTTTATATATAACTTTATTTATTTATAGTTTTGATGGTTACGTAATTAATAGTATATTCTCGTATATTATTTGTATGTTTCTTATCAACTTCTCTATTTTAAAGTTTTATAAAACTAAAAGTAACACATCCGCCATATTGGAAGTATAACTAATTAGTAGCTTACTTCTTCTTATGCGAACAACAAAGGATTGGCACAATTTGATAGCGTCTGTGTTTCCTTCCAATTATATTGTGGATGTCTTCAGTTCCTGAGTGAGGTTGTTAGTGAGATAGTGTATTCAACACCTACAGCTTCATTTGCACTCATCAATGAGTGGAATAACAGTCAAATATTATCCAGTCAAAGTACAAACAAAAAATAGAAAAAAAAAAAAAATTTATTTTAATCGTTTTGTTTTGTTTTGTCTTACACATCATCCTTCAAGCAATATTACTCATCTATAATATGTACTAACACTGGCAAAATCTTAATACTGTAATATTACATCTATTTAGTAGTATATTTGATCGTTGTACACTTAATATCAACTACATTATCTCTTTTTAACAGGTCCCTAATGCCCAAGAATATACATTTACGACTTAACATCGAGTAACCCTGTATAAAAATAAAATTATTTACTATTAATAAAATAACCCTATCTCCGACGGCAGCTGGATTAAGGGTCGCGTAAATATGGATAAGACAAGGAAAATATGACAACATTGAAAAACCCTTAGCTCTGACACGGGAAAATTGTAATTTATGTTAATTTATTTTTCAAAGTTTCAAACGGATATTGTTTAATTCATAAGCATCGCACATTCTTTTTTATAATGATTTAAATATTTTTATTTAAAATCGAAACTAAAGTATAAGAGAGTATAGTCTGAAAAAAAAACAAAAAATTACACGAAAATATACAAATATGCGAAAATGAGCCTTGTATCTAACAGTTCAAGCATTTGATCAGTAAGTTAATTTTATTGATGAAATAATCTATTATCTTAACGATTTCTCAGCTGTTCGCTAACAGCAAAATTATTATATCTTAACTCCGAGCGTATGCACGCAGCGGTAGGATTCAATTTGAATTTTAAAATTCCAACTATAGAATGATGACAAACAGATTCAGCGATATGGGGCATCCATTATTTTATGGTCTCTGAACTTTTGTGGTCATCCTCACAAAGATCAGAATCCAAAGTCATGCTGGGGTGCTGGGGATCATCATAAAGTGGTCCATTCAGTTTCGGACATCAATCTAGATATTGCGAATGCGAGTTGCGGTTTTGTTAGGCGCAAGCATTTGGTTTGAAAACAGAAGGACTTAATTTCGCTTGGAGGACGTTCGAATTGGTTTCAAACTGGGAAGTTTGAAAGGATAGTTTGAAGTGTTTTACTTATCGAGATAACAGTGTCAAAAGTGCTACTTATTTATCACACTCTTCAGTTTCACATTAATACATATTAATACTTAGGTAATGTTTAAATATTGATACTTTATATTTACGTTATGATAAAATAAAGGATATATAATATAAAATTATACCTAATTTGGTATAATTAATTTAATATTTCATACGATTCACCTAATAAAAATGTTTCCATTGTTATAACATAATTAATAAATAATATTTTGGTTCTTAATGCTTGTTCTCGATTATTTTTTGTGGTCTTATAAAAAAAAATCAATATATCATCAATGCCTCTTTAAGACACTTAGTACAATCAAAGTTATAAAACGAGTGATTCCCCATTTCAACCCCAAGGAAGTAGCGTTATTTTAAATAGAAAGGGTTGAATCTGAACTTACTTCTATGTAAAACAAAAGAACTGGTCCTTATAAGGTTAATTTCGAAATTCTGTGAAATTCTATACACACGAAGATACACACGATACATACAAAGATTTGGTCTAACAATTTTACTATAATAATAAACAAATTAATTATATTTAAACCCTTTATAAGATGTTTTAAAGAAACTGATCACTCATCCACCATATTCAAATTATATCTGGAATTAAATAAATCTGAAAGGGGTAAACGCTATAAAAAAGTAATTAAAATACAAATAGTATTTGGATCTCATAATGCAGGTTTGCTGACCCTCGTCATTTCTTTGAACGGCTCAAGATTTATATTGTGAAACAAAAAAGGTTAATTTCTGTAAAGCTAATAGAGTGAAAATATTATTTTGCTATAAATTTTTCATTTTAATATTTTCCTTTTTGTTCTTTTTGGACCGCCGTAACTTTGATTGATTGATTGATGCAATATTTGTATTTTCTTATGTTTTTATAAGAAAATAATCTTAGAAATATGTGTATGTATAATGTTTTTGTATAAAACTAAGATATACCATAAATTTTTATGCTAACCGTTGCACACGCAACCATATGTGAGTTCTTAGTATCTATTTAAATATGAATGTAGATCGTATATATAAAATAAGTATGTATGTATACTGAAATTATTTTAATAAATATGAGGTTGATGAACCACCTTTTCAAACAACATCATGTCATACACGATGTATCATGAAGGACCAGCCTTTGATAGCATTGTAAGAAACAAAACACTTATTACTTTACTTAAATTTGTATCACGAGAATGTATACTGAGAAACATTTAGCATGAAATATATAATCGGGTATATGTGGGAACCCTTAGAACATCGCTGTAACGTAATATCTTGCGGTCTTCGTCAATAAACGAGCCACAATCGATCGGTCCCCGGCTATATTAATATTAAATTTAACATTTACATTTCATCGGCAACCCTGAAGACATTTGTAAGACAATTTGAAATAGTTATCACAAATGATTCCTATCCGGATTGCCTTCTTAAGAATAAAAATGTCGGGAAGAAGAAAAGCTTTTGCAAATTGATTAGGGTGGAAACTTTTTGTTTCACACTTTTCAATTTAAAAGTTAAGAGTCATTACCTAAAACTGTATAACTTTTATACGAAATATTTCTTTTTTTTTTTTGGAATTTTAAAGTCCTCGATATTCGTAACATTATGAGTATCAGAAAATTTAGTGATAGGTTGACCTGTGATATGTGCATATGTTATAGTATGTACATTTAGGTTGCCTTGTTAACCGTTGCTTAATTCGAACTGAACACAACATTTTTACTAACACGCGATTCAATATAAAATAAAACATAATTGGTTTCTTCATGGGGTTGAGTAGACCATTCCGATAATGGAGGTGGGTGCAGTTGATTTGGGACTTATTGGACCCGATTTTTACGCAATTTATCCGAGGGTTGTATCGTTATTCAATATAGGATTGACCCAAATCTAATAACGTCTTTCATATTTTTCTTTTTAATTGAACTACGCCAAGTAAAGTACAAGCATATTTTGATTAAAATGTTTGTTACCTGTAACACAAAAATAAATATGTATACACGAGTCAGTAATGTTATAATTTTAGAAGGAAAGTGGAGTTGTATAACGATTGTTTTACAACATTATTGTGAAGGTTTATTGTGCGTTTGAATTATTCCTTAATACACATTTACATGTAATTGTTAAAGAGATTGCGGTGATTAAATATTAGTATACAATTATAATCAAGCGAGGATGAAGATATATTTAGAAAGGTTGCATTCATTTTATATCCAAAATAAAGAGATTAATTTGTCTCCGTTTTATTCTTTGGGTTCTTTAGGTTATAAAAAATGATATAGCTACTAATTAAATTACGACAAAAGAGCAGAATGAAATACAAATAATTAACAATGAATAATTGATAAAATTCTGATTTAAATAAAACCTAAAAGCATTTTATTTAAACACGTTAACAAATATGGGAAAGTTGAGAAGCTTAACTGACAGTAAATATTTATAAAACATAATAATGTATTTTTATTAATTGTTTCTTTATAGCTCACTATAGCTGTTATCATAATAAGGAGAGGTATAAAAAATCAGCAACCTAATTTCCTTTATATACTTATAATGCGTTGGAAAAGTACTTGTATAATCATTATAATATATATATATATATACACTAAAGGATTATAATTCATGTTTATTTATTGCTTTGCTTCAGATACCATAGCGCTAAAGGATGTGCAGTTAATAGCGCCGTCTGCTGTCAGACTTGGGGACACAGTGCTCCTTGGCTGCAAATGGACTCTCGAAGGAAACGAGACTCTCTACAGTGTCAAGTGGTACAGAGGCAGACAGGAGTTCTTCAGCTACCTTCCCAAAGAATACCCGTTTACGAGAATATTCGCTCAACCTGGAATTGACGTTGATGTAAGTACTTAGCAAACCATTTATTACATTTAAAGATATGTTTTTATGACTAGAGGTTGCCTGCCGTCCCAAGTACGAGATAAAAATTTACTATGAATAGCAATGGGGTTAACATTATAAAAGAATGCACTGTTTCCCGTTAGGTATGAGATGTTTTATTTAATATGCATAAAAGAATCAAAAATATGTATACATTTTTAATATAAAAATATTATATTGAAAGAATTCTTTTGCTAGTTCCTAGAACATTAACTTTATACGTAAAGTGTTTTTAATTTTGGGTAGCACGTTATGTATTTACATTATTTATGAATAAATATTTAACCTTAATTGAGTAACAGCTATTTCCAGCAATCTTAAAAAAAGTATATACACATTTTTCATTTAATTACTTTAGTGTCTTCAAAATAAACAGCGGAAAATATTTGGCTATTCCGACTTACAAATTGTATTTCAATTTAATCATAGCCTTTTATAAGAACCCTTAACTCTCAATTCAATTGAACTCATGAATATTTGAAAGCTTCTAAATATGCCTTTCCGTTTCTTAATAATATTTATACACTGAACCTTTGATGTTTATGAACTGTACATGTTCCGTACAGGGATCGTTTATAATTTAGCCTTTTGATTTTGTGCGTATTATATTGACGTTCGAGCGGCAACTTAGGATCACATTACAATAGTAATCTTATGTAATATATTATAAGAGCGTAACATACCTTTTGTCGTAATGTGCCTCGAAGTTAATGAATAACATTAATATATTCTATGCTTCATTAAAACTTTATTTGCTTCATGAAATGGCATGAACAGTTTCTTAAAATATATATATTTTAAGTTTTTCTCGCTGCTTAAAAATTCGTGATAGAGCAGTCTCTGATTTAACTTAACATTAAGTACATAACATATGCAGCATTTTATTATAAAAAGATTATAGTTTCTACGTCTGCCGTTTCCCGACTTAAATAAGCTTGAGAATAAACTACACGTTTTAATTTAATGGAACCCATCCACTTGTGAGTTTTTGATAACACGAGATTTATTATTTACTGTTCTTATTAAAACTAACATTGAATTGTCAATTTCTACTGGTATATTAAATTTACGTGTCATTTCATTCGAGTAAAAAAAGTACTATATTTTCCTTAAAATGAAAATAGTACAAATTTTTGCGATCGTTTTATTTGATGAAACAATTCGGAACATTGAGTTATGATAAATGATGTCGAATTTTATTAAAATGTATAAAGGGACAGTTAAATGAAGGTACTGGTCTCGTATTTGTCAACCTTCATAACGTTATTACTTCGCCCTGTTACTTTCAAAGAACAATTAATCAAAACAATTAATTGTTAAGAGACAAACAGATCACAACTTCAGACTGAGTAAAATATTTTGAATGGCAACATTTAACCTCGACAATAACATTATCTGGTCACTTGGGAGTTGGAAACGCATTTTAATTTTCTATTGAATAATAAACATTCACGAAGGAAATTCATATACAATTCATACATAAAAGTGGCTGTGCAGAACACATATTTAACAAGTTCAAATAATACCACTTTATTATTTATGCTTCATTTGTGATTTTAGTTTTTAATAATTGAAAACTGTATGAAAAATACTTTAAAGGATAGTCAGTATCGTCATTTTATAGTGAGATCTAAGACTTTCGCGATTTTTATTCATTTAAATGAAACTAATATTTTTCGTATAAACTACGCGTGCTTTATTTTTGTAAAAAGCTACATACTCCCGACGTTTCGCTTACTTTTCAGCAACCGTGATCACGGGCAGACGAGATGTGAATGTCTGTCAGTTGGCAGACATGTCAGTCATTTTATTTTGATCCCTCATAAAATTGTTTTAATTTGAATCATATTTAACATATATAAAGACAGTTCGCGAAATTACATACTTTATCTTTTATTCCACTTTTGCGTTGAGCTACCAAATTTATTTCAGCAAAACAGTCTGTAAAGACTGGAAAATAAATGTATGAAATTTAATACGTTAGTTCATTAGTATTTTGTAATGTAAAAGGTTTTAAAATATCTTGAAAATAGTGAATAATATCCAATACAATGTCAATTTAAAGTTGGCAACACTAGATTCATTTTCATAAAGAAACGTGTAAAAATAAAAATTACATATTACAAACGGAACAATATTTTTCCTAAAAATTAATTTTGCAAACGCAATACTGAAACTAAGATGACTTTATTGACTGCATACTTAATTAATAATACGGAAGTGCCGGTAAAAAATGTTACGACTTGAAACAATTTACTTAGTGTGGAAAAAGGAATGAGTCATATCTTTTACGTTACCACTAAGTAATTCTGCGTACATGTTCGCTCCAACTTTATGAGTAACCAACTAAACATCTTGCCGTAATATTCTTTTATGAAAAATATATACTTTATTGACTTCACTCGCTGCTTTTTCGTTATTTATATTGTACTCGACGTTCCATGAAACCTAAATAACAAATTATATACAAAATGTTAATTTATTTTTATATTTTCTTAATCACTTTTTATTCTTATGTATATAATTGAAATGTTAAAATATACATTTGAATCATTAAATAATATTCAGCCTCGAAATTCCTTCTGTGATATTACATTTAAAACATAAAAGACATTTAATGTGAAGATGAACAAAACAATAACGAGAATGTGAAACATAAAAGAAGTTATAAACGTACCATGGTAGAGATTGTAATATATTCAACAGAAAAAGTAATTTCTTCCATTTGACGTAAGCTAAACATCTCATACAGTTCTCAATACATTTAAACAGTCCTGACCTGGCCTCTGTATATAGTAAACACAATTTTATAGATCGTTAACGCACTTTTCATGTTTTATTATGGACCATTGTTAGATTCGTTCTCTTTACGATCGCCACTAAAAACCTGCTCATTATATTACCCAGCATCAAAATATTACCAAGATATTGCTTTTTTTGATTAAAATTGTATGAGACAACGCACAAATGCAAACGTATAAATATTTGATGTTTATTTGGCTGTCAAATAACCATAATATATCCTAACCGGTGTATTATCACATAAAATATTATTTTCTTCCGGAAATATCATGTCTAAATGTCTCTGACTTACTAGTTTCTTAGTTATGGAATGGGTGACATAATTACTTTTCGACTTGTTTCCTTCCTGGAACAAAACCTTCATGTAATGGTAATGCGATCAACATAACATTGTATAACTATGTTTTATTTTGGACGATTTATATAAATTCATTTCTAAGATATTTTAGTATAGATAATAGATATGTATTTTTTTTGTAGCACTGAATTATTCTATGAGTTATGAGGATGTATTCCTAAACTAAGGCTGTGCTAAATATTTCATAACATTAACACATTTGCGAGGCATTTCGGCATTTGTAGTCAAAATGGAAAGGATAATGTGATGACGCTATTTTTAGGGTTACATTGTTAAGGCTGAAAACTTTGATACGTTTAGTTTAATTCTGGTAATAGCGTAAGATAATCTCGGGTCTGGGTCCACTAATATTTATCTTTCGAAGTGGCCAGACCTTAATTTTACGTGATACACACTCGTTGATTACATAATGTTTTACTAAGTGCCCACAAAAATAAACCTTTCTCCGCCATCTATCTCAAGTGGCCCTTTCGAGGTAAAAAGTTGCTCAATTATATTTACGGAAGGATTAGGTGTTAGGAAGTTCTTTGAATTACTTTTACTTCCCAGCCTGAATACGTTTTGATGTTGATTTTATTTTTAATACAACCTTTTAGATATATTTTGGGAGTGTTTGTTTAATTTAAGCATTTAATAGGTAGAATTAGTTTTATTTGTTAATATAGTAAGGCACGTAATTGATAACGATCTTTTGTGGTTTATGAAATCGATTGGCTATATCAAATAGTTATCAGGTAGCGTCTGCATAGCCATAATAATAAAAACGATACAAAGAAATTCTCATTCAATTCCAATTCCGGGTCGTTTCGATTTAGATTGAAATGATCAAGGGACACCTTCATTGCTCGGCGTTATTGTGTGTTTATTAGGACCGTGATGTTCCAATGCGGAATTGCTAGTTACTTCTGATAGGTTTGTTTTGAACAGATTTGCAATATTTGTGTTCATTATACATACATTCTATTATTTATTTTATATTTTAGATATATTTTGGTAAAGGGCCGCGGCCGGCCTTAAATAGCATCGATATAGTAATGTAAAGAAATATGATAATTTAAATTTATTTAGGAAAATAGCACCAATACTATTTATTTGACTTGTGATTTCTGTTGCTATTGATCAGAATGTGACGAAATTTCAACAGGTCTATTAGGACGTTAAACAGTGTTCTGGTCCCAAAAACTTTTATTTGTTGTATCTATATTTTTGTTGCATATTAATAACTTATTTATTATATTTAGTTGGTATAGATACATATATAAATAAGTAGATTCTTGAAACTCTTTCAATCTAAAACTACTGAATAATAATAATGATATTGAAATTGAATCATTAAACTATAGCCAAACTATGGGTTATGAGATGTTTCCGTGGGGATACTGCAACAATAGTATTTTATATGTAGTCTTGTGACAGAAACAGTAGATGGAGCTGTGAACAAAACGTAAAAATAATCATCTACCTAATCATATATTTTTTTTACAGCTCTGGGCATTGTTCAAAAGTTCAAGCGTTTTAAGTCACAGGCTATAATAAATTAGTACATTTTGTTTCCAATGTTTTTTTTAATAGTTAAAAGATGTCTCCGGGTTTTATTTATTTTATGACACAGTAGCCGATATTTTCGTTGACTTAAATTAAAAGCCGAAAGAAATTATTTCGAATATAATTCTCTGCATAAATGTGACTTTAAAAAAATATTGCAAAATTTAACAAAGCAATAAATAATATGTAAATCTATTACTTTCAAACCAGCAATAATAAAGGAACAGCGTTTTATATTTATTTATCAAATATTTAACGGGAAACTAAAGTAGAATTGATAAATAGAAAAAAAAAATTATGACATTTTATTGAGTTTCCGTTTTTCGGATCCGTAGGTTAAGACAAGTAGGAAAAATAGAGTCCTGTTTTTGAGAGAATTTTGTATTTTTGATTAACAAATATAATGACACTTCAAGAACACCGCATAGTCTAAAGATATTCCTCTGCTGGCTTTCTTTTTTTCAGTTGGGCTGGAAAAGCGGGATTTTTTAAACAAGATAAAAGTATTTTTTGCAAAACTTGACATAAATGAAATTCACTATCAGTGGCCTCGGGGACATATGACTATTAAGTATAATTTTGTTCTCGTTAGAGTCCATCCTCAGACTCAACCGTGTTGAAGAATCTAAATTCATCATTAAAACACAAGTATGTAAGTGTATCGGCTGTTGATATTAATGCCATGCTTATAACAACCGAGTATCTTGAAGATGTTCTACTATGCTGTGGGAAACACTTTTGGATAAATAAAGCCTCCCTGCCCCTTCGATTATGTTGTATTTATGTTGTTCTCGCTCCTTATACAGCAAAGGAGATCATGGCAGTGTCCTACAATCATCTTCATATCCGGATTCAAATATAGTCAATAAGGTATCTGTGGAAGGACATCAGAATAGCTCAAGCTTTGACGATGTGGCAGCATTGATCAGAGTCCACAAACGTAAGGCATAGAGGCCGGTTATATTGCTCGGTCTTTTGGATATTTTCACGGAGTATGAATCTGGACTATCGTTCTAAGGCCTTTCCAAAATTCAGCCTGATTAACAGGATGAGAAGAGTCCATTGTATGGGCACAACGGTTCAAACGTACCTGTTATTATCGGTTGGTAGTTTTCAATAGGTATGATCGTTATTCCTAAAGAACAGTTACACTTTACCTCTGTATATCATGAACCATTGCAGACACTGAAATTTAAGAGGGCAAAGCTCCTGTCGTAATCCCATCCTATCCTGAAGTTATGTTGTTAACAAACTGTTCGAGAATAATGCTAACATTGACCATATCGATCCTATGAATCTATTCGCTTAAATTGCGTGTGAATCTGACAGGCATATCGCTTCCGCTTCGAGATCTAGGTAAAAAATGTTGAGACGAGATCCTCATAATGTTTTCGATGTCGGCAAGTAGTACTAGTTTACGGCGGTACTTACCTGAGTTCTGTTAGATGATAGCTTATTTTAATATTTTGAGTCTTAACTCTTCTTAAGTCTTTCCTTTTATATTCTTTAACTTCTTTGATAAATCTCTGACGATCATTATCTCAAGTATTTTCATTATTTCTGCCAGCGTCTCGTCAGTGAGCTTCGTTGTTACTTCAGAGCTTTGGTCGAGAGTAATTTGTCTCAACTCGTTAACCAGCTCGACCAAGATCTTTCGTGGTTTCCAACATGGTACATCGGTTTTGTAGCTCAGCTGAAAATTTTAGTATTCAGCTTCGAGTCGAGGCAGATATTTTTTAAGAATCTCCTTTTTAGATGCGCTGTTTTTATATTCATATTTATATTGGGGTATTTATTCTGCTCATCTTATCAAAACATACAAAAGATCTAACCTAGCCACTCTCTCTCTCTCTATAAATAGCACAAAATATATTTACTATATAAAACTTTAAAACTATTAATAAATCTATTACCTTTATAAGATGCTACAAACAGATATATAAACTGAAAGGTGAAATATCATCACTATCCTTCTACGCACAAGGTTTAAACAATAAGTGCACATCAATTAGCCATTAAACTGTATGTCAAATAATTTAATATTAATTTAATACCTTGGTATCGAACTTCGCCACTCCTGGTCCGAGGCGTGCATGTTATATTGGGCATTAAGTTTAATGATCAGAGAACACTTGACACGGGTCTATTGAATAATGAAATATATCCGCAGTTTAGTTAATGACCTTTTCCGCAGCTTACAATCCTTGATGTTACTTTTACAAATAGTGTTCAAAAGTTGTTGAAATATTTATTTACAAAATATTCATATAAAAAATTAAATTTTTTCATAGAAATGTTATTAAGGAATTTGTTTTGTTGATGCTTTTTTTTATAAAAATTATAAATAAAGGGAAACGGGAATCATATTTTATTCATTATAATTTTACTCAAAGGTCCATCTTTTCAGTATTGACGGAATTATTTCTTATCGAGGAGTATCGTATCGTATATTATAAGGGAACGTTTTGCAGCTAAATAGAATGAGGTGATGAAATGGAAATATCTGAATAGGGTCAGTCATGACTTGAAACGTTTAAACATAACGGACTTATAATCATAACCTTTTATATTGTAGCCACTTACTTTAACGATAACATATTATGATTTCAAGATTCATTAGAATTATACCTTTTTTATATATGGTTAGCAGCAAGTTTTCGGCTTTAAAATTAATGTTTTTTCCTTTTGTGACAAAAACGATTACTTTTCGTTCATGAAGTTATAAGGTACATTGAAAGTAATATATTTGAAATTAATTTGTATAACACAAAATAATTTTTTTTCTTAGCTTTCCTTTGGCTAAAGAAAAAATTAAACTCATAATATCTTTTAATTAAAGAATCTTATTTTTATTTTGAAAAAAGTATACACTTTCTAATTTTCAGAGCCCTAAGACTTTCGCGAGTATTCATTTAAATGAAACTAATATTTTTCGGATTACGTCACGTATTTTATTATTTTTAAAACTACATACTCCCGACGTTTCGGTTACTTTGCAGCAACCGCGATCACGGGCAGACGAGATGTCAACAATACGCGTAGTAATCCAAAAAAATATTAGGTTCATTTCAGAGCTTTAATTTCTTTTAAAAATTTATTTAAAATCTTAAAAGAAAAAAAATATTTATAATGTATGGGATGATAAATTATTTATTTGTTAATTATAAAATTTAAGCTATAACCTTGAATATCCAATAATTGGCAGCTGATGTGTGAGCTGTCATTAAACCAAACGCACTTCCAATGAACACGGAACTGAGCTAATGATATTGGTACTAACACAACCACAACGGCTGCAAATATATGTTTATCGTGATTTTCCATTAAATTCATGCGATGTTTAAATGAAGTGAACTTTAATTTTATCATAACTGATACTTCAGTTTAGTTACAGAATATTTGATGTGCGATTTTACTTAATAATTTTAGAGTAAATCATTTGAAGCGGCTTCTTCTATGCACAGATAGAGTTGAGTTATAAAATTAAAAAAAGTCAGCCGAGACTTATGATAAAGCGTAAAAATAACTTCGAAATATAAACAAATATATATTTTTCTTTCTGAATGCGCAATAAACATAAATTCGACATGACGCTTGCAACGCTCGCATTCGACGGTACCTATCTTAATTATATATAATGGAAGAATCTCGTTAACCTACTTTAATTAGAGACTGTTAATTAGTAAGAGAGTTTTTGTTACAAAAGAAAATATCTAACAGACAACAATATACTTTGAAAAAAAGTATATTACTTTAGCACTTCACAAAATTTACGGACCTTATACAATTTGTTTGACATTCAGGTTTAACCTTGTAACATTTTAAATTCTATATAAACGTCATTAAAATGTTTTCAGGTCTTATTATATCTTTTATATTTTTGTTCTACATTTCGAGGTACAAAAATATGGTTATAGACATCTTTTAAAGTGGAAAGTTAGTTTTAAATTGCTCAGGTAAGGTAGTCCTACATTTATTTTGATACATCATGTATACAAAAAAATCTATAATCCTTCTAAAAAAACTATTTAAAAAAGTATCAAATACTTCTTTGTTCACAAATTCGCTCTTGTATATATTTATTTTTGTATGTGAACTTATATTGTTAACTCTATTTTTTACTAAAAAACTCTTGTTTTATTTCTAAACACGTTGTTTTTGTTTTACATCATTTTTAAACATAATCATAGTCGTTGTTTCGAGATATTTAAATACATTACAAATAAAGTTTTATTAAAATTCATGAAAACAAAAAGAAGACGGAAAAAACTTTCTGGCCTTACCCTCGGTCTCGACCAACTGTCCGAGAATAAAAAACTGAGAGAGTCAGGCTCAGCTAATACAATTTAAAATGACTTTAAAAATACAACGCTTATGTTGAAATGCAATTCTGCTTTCCTGTTGAAGAAAACTTATTTCTTTAAATTCTTTGATACCAAGTGTTGCAATATGATAGTAAAAAAAGACAGTAATAATATGTAAAATATACTCGTTACATTTAGTTTGAAGCTTTTTTACTAAACGGCATTTGTTTTTTTTTTATTTTGACACACTTTACAAACACTGATATACAGAGGAAACTTCAACATGAACCAGAAAAGCACCAATATTAAAGAAAGGGATCAAATATTACTGATAAATTGAAATTCCTTTTATTCGACACGAACTCAGCCCATTTCTCTTTGCCAGAGAATCTATTTCAAATACCTAAGCGCAAACGACATAGTTGATAGTCAGAATGAGTAGAACATTGACTCGATCGGGGACATTGCCAAATCACCGAGAATTCACTATTGTATTTATTTTATTCGGATATCAGTGCGAGAAATAATGAATAAATTTTTGTGCAACGAGAATAATTGTTTTTGGGATATTTTTACATTATTACATCTAGTAACTTGACATCTACTATAAAAAAATTTCGCCTCACAATAAATTTTATATTTGAAATTTCTCCGAATTTTTTGATCATTCAGGATGAAAAAATTATGTTATGTCGATATAAAACCTCCAAGCTCGTTTATTTTTTGCTAGTTATTATGGTTTCTTATTAGAGTATAAATTAATGTCCAATGGTTATAGGATGTTTTTTAATTAAAATATATATATATTGGCTTTCTTCAATACGCACGTGTGGTAAATAGTTAGGTTTGGATGAGAGAGAAAATTACTAAGAAATTAATGATTTTTTTTTTCTATAAAAGGACAATTGTCGACGAAGTTAATAAATATGTACAAACAAAGTTGGCTGTGGACAAAACAATAAAAGAAAGCACAAAAATCCATTTGAGGGACTGTCAAAAGAAAGAAATAAGAAACAAATAACAAAAAAGATTTCCCTAAACAGACTCACAGCAGTTAATTTATATTGAGAAAAGGATATCGATAATAAAATACAGAAATAAGAAGAAATCTGAAAAATAGCGGTCCAGTCCACCCTTTGTCTATAAGACTACCAAAAAAATATATAAAAGTAGTCACTCCGAGCTGACATTAATAATGAGGCGATGTCGTTAGAAATTAGAATGAAGTATACAAGGAAAATATAGGAACTATAATCCAATCGAGTGACGCTATGAAAAAAGTAGGACACAAGATAATGTTGATTATAGAAATGAAGAATACGATTTATTTAATCGTGAAGCCAATATATTATGTTAGTTACTAAATATAAAAGGCGGTGGGATAAAAATACTGTCATTACTAACCGCGTAAGCGGCTTTGTATGCTTCATAACAATGTATATAATTTAGTGTTACCAATAAGCTTATTTTATACATAGTAAAAACATTGTTTTGAGCCTACGCAAGTACTGTATACATTTAAATGAAACTGAGTATTTCGGCTACTAACGCGTTTTTTATTATTTTATAACAGAATCGCAACGTTTCGGTTCCTTTACAGCAAGCGTGATTACGAGTAAACGGGATTAAAAAGTGCTATAAGTTATTTCTGGTTACAAAGCCACATAATATATAATAAAATGTTGTTATAGGTGTCAAGATCCACTTCACAACAGGTAGTCCTGCGAGATGCTACCCGCGCGCTAGCCGGTCGCTACCGCTGCGAGGTATCAGCCGACGCACCTTCCTTCCATACTCAAGTCCGATCAGCTTTCATACACGTCGTTGGTGAGTTGCATCATTAACTTTAACATCTTATACATTATTCATAGCGCCATTTTATTATTGTTTATGATAACGTGAGGGAATATAGAAAAAAAATTATGAATAATAATATAGATTGTGATATAATTCATTGAAGACTTCAAGTCTTAAGCTCTCAGTAACCGCAGTTCTACTGAGTTTCATTTTATTCTTTCCCCAGCTTATTTTATATTCCGTTCCGACCGGCACAATCGGATTTATGTATCTTGAAACTTGAACTACAACGACGATAGCTTGTATACTAATATTTTCATTTAGTTCTTTTGCTTTGTATTCAAAAAGTATCAAAGTGGTTTATATAAATGCCCTCTTATAAATAAATAAAAAAAGCCTGCAGAATTACCGTGGAATAATACCTAAAGACAATTTTTTTCTGATTTTCAAATTGTAGAAGGTTACTGTAAAGAAATACACTTACTAAAATATTTATTTGTGTAATTATTATAAAAATTTAAATATATTGGCATATACCATACTAAAAAAATTAATCAGTTGAAGGCAAAAAACTGAAGTTTGCAAGTCTACTGTTTGTAAGGCTACCTTGACCAAGGGTGTATCAACCTCTGACGATGTGCAAAGTTAAAATAGCTTAGGTATAATATCTGCTTCTTGATAAAATAACAGCATGTTCTAAGATTACCAAATAAAATAATGTTATTAAATTACATAACCCACTTCATATCCTATCTTAAAATTAAAGACAACTTATAGATGTTGCACTTTGTGCTAACAAATGCAAAATATTGATTCTAGAAAATTTAATATCAGTAGACGTAAAGTTTTTTAAAGATGACATTATCCACTAAATGTTGCCAGAATAGGCAATTCTTGATGATACAGAAAATTGACTAATTGAAGAACTGTCAAAAACAAGTCACCTTAAAAAATATTTCTTGTTCTTAATTAATAAAAAATTAAAAAAAAAACTTAATGAACTAAAATTATTTCTTTTTAAAAAGTATTATAAATCTATTGGATTGTATTTAAATATATTTTTTTTATTCAAAATTATTTTAAGCGTAAAAATATTTACTAGAAGTGTTATTAGTATATACATATGTATATATTTATTTCAATGTGAAACAATTACCGTGGCTCAGCAGTGGCCAAAACTAAGCTGTAATGGTTTTTGTTTTATTTGTTCCCAGTTTTATTTATTCGGCTGACGATTTTTACTCGTTTTAGGCGTCACAAACATACACTGTTTTATTTTTCGTACTACTTTCAATTCGTTTTAATAGAGCCGATTGTTCTCTAAAAATAAGAGACATTCAATTCTGAACTATAGGCGAAGATTATGTAGTTTAGAGCAATTTATGTGCCTTTGTAATAAATAGATATATTTTTAGTCTTATTCAATATATTATGTGAATCGACAGCGTTTTATAGTTAGAAGTTATTAAAATATCCATGTGACATTAGCCTTCAAACGGTTCAGTCTAGAAACTGATGGTCATAAAAATGATAACTTTACAGATTAGCACTCGTATTAGCTATTTATCAAAGTTTTTGTATAAGGTGGAGGTACAGGATTTTTTTAATAAAATCGCTGAGACATGCATCAACTCATAATATCCATTTAACCTCTTTTATAATTAATAGGTTTAGAAATAGTTTCATTTAATTCATTATTCGTTACTTATCCAATTCAGTAGTCAATACTTTATGTAATTTAACAAAAACGAATAAAAAACGACTGCTTTTATCTAACATAGATTTTAAATACTAATCGATTTTTTTTTATTAAACTAAACTTATAATATTTAAGGTTCGTAGTTTCCGATATAAATTCAAGATCACAGTTTTCACATATATTATAATGGATATAGTATAGCAACCAATTTGTACAGAACCGAAAAGATTTAAGAGAAAAGAATACATTAAAGAGATTATTATATAAATATTGAGATTATTATTAAAATACACAAAAAAAAAGAATAGAATAGAAAATTTACCGGTACGAGAAAGTTTTGAGCCGTTGACTTCGAAAACGTCGCGTTTATTTAGCTTTGTGCCAATTAAACTATTGTGCCACTGAAGTATGAATCAAGTCAGTGAATTACGTACTCTTTATATTTAACAGTAACAGTCTTTTAGTTTAAAATAATTTTTATAACATTAATACAATATGTTGAGCTTAAAACTCGAATTAAATCATGCTTATCTTTTTGTTACACCATTAAAATTTATAATGCCTCGCGTGTTATAATCAATTCATTCGATAATTCAGTAAGCCGTTGGCTATAATGATTTTAATGAAATCGTTGGAAAAAATTTGCATGCAAATCCGAGTATGAACCCTAAGCGTTATTAAAAATGAGAGATTGAGAGGAAATTCATTGTGAACTCAATAATCGATATTAAGTTATTAAATATTCGGTATGAAAATAGATTCCCCGGGGATCGTTCGTCGGTTCATTTTATTTTGATTACTGAGCGTAATATTGAAGTAATGGATGCGGAAAATCAGTGCCGAATGAATTATACCTGCAGGTTGTAAGAAAAGGTCGTAAAGGAGCTTCGGATAAGGCGTAGGCTGTTTGTATAGGAAAGGTATGGTTCTTTTTTTACTTTTCAACCCTAAAATCTACCCTAAACCCTAAATCGAAGACTCACTGTACTTGAAAGTGACTTTGTTCATCCTTCTTTATTCTCTTGCCTCTAAGTAATTTTTTGTTAAGCTGAAAGAATTAGTCCATTCCAGTCAAAATATGGTCACTCACTAGAGATTCTGTTTTCTACTTATATCCATAATGATGAATAATATTCAATATGTTTTGGGGATATTACTAAGTATTTTTGTTTTGTTATTTCATATGAAAAAAAAAATATTTGACTGATTGACTGACTGAACAGAGAACAGTATTACAACAAGGAAAACAACTCAGCCAGATCATCCAAAATTAAAAGACAGTGATGTTTAAATGTTTGAAAGTGTCTTATGTCCTTTTTATCCAACTTATCTTGAGGTATCAAAACAGACACTGAGACCACCTGTCATCGTAGAATCTAGTATTGCGTGAATAATTTAGATCTCTCTTGTTGTGTTATCAATATATATCATTATGGGACTAGAAAATGCTAGCAGATTAACAAAAGAAATACATTACATTAGAAGTAGATAATTAAAATCCTTAGATTTGATGTCATGTCGCTTTACAAAATGTTTGTTAATTAAATAGTTACGCTTTGAAACTCTGTACGTCCTATAAACACGAAACAAAAGTTGTTGACACGAATGTTACAGCAACGCGATAAAATATCGTCGGAACGTTCCGATGTTCGTCTTTTCATTAACTTATATTGATTTCTGGGTTTTCAACCAAATTTATCTCTTGAAATAAATCAAAAGTATGTAATCATGACCACAAATATATAATCATGACACATGTACGAGCACACTCGCATATGTTTTAGCATAGTGTAAACATTTCTATAAAAATAATATAATTAAATTGACGCTGGTCGTGAGACTCTCTCTTTTAGTAGAAAATATCTTGAGATTAAGTTAATAATGACAGCTTGTTTTGATTGATCATATTTTTTAAATACTCATATAATTATATCTACAATAAAAACTATCACATTTTATTTCTATCTAAATAATGTTTTATTGTTCTGTACTTAAAAACGTATATTATTATATTAATTATTTTAGCTAGATTTTTCTTCCCACCTACCTCAGGTATACTTAACATTTCCTTTAGATTGTATAGTTATGTTTTGTTTCAAAGAGAAAGAACCTTTTAGTGTCGCACAAGATTTTCCACCCTAATATGACATAGATTTGTAACATTTAAAAAATGTTGTAGGTATTCACATTAAATAGTTTTCTTCAAAGGTTTATAAAACTTCCTTCATCATTGATAAAATGTATTTTTGTTCTTTAAAAAATTAAAACTTACATTTTGTAAGACAAATGTCATTGAGATTAAAATTATTTACTACACTAAGTATAATTTTGCATTGACAAACACAATACATACGACTCTTTTCCTATTTCTCCTTCAATAACCGGCCATTATAATATAACGTGCGAAGGTTTATGATTGAAAAGCCATTGATGCTCCTTATGTACTGTGATGAAACAAAGTTAGGGTAAAAGTAGTAATTATGACATTTGCCTTTGTGGCAATTAGCTTACACCAAATGTTAGTAAATATAAAATGTAATTGTCTATACAATATCTCCAACTTTCAATAACAGCAATCAAAATAAAAAAACAATTAAATTTCTATTGCACATTAACCATCAATACCATTAAAAATAAGCATTCTTATCACAACAAGATGCTGAAGATTATTCTAGTCCCGTACGGAATTATCCCACGTCGTACCTCTAAATCACTTTCAACAAATGGCCGGCGATCCCTCAGACTTAATTTGAATATCATAACAATCTGACCAGTCCGAGATCCGTCTAGATCCGAAGACGACGCTCGACTACGTAACGTTGATAAACTGTGAAACGCGGAAGTATGTTGATGATTTATTTACGTAAATTCCGACTTCAGTCACAATTTATTGCACCAGTAACTTGAGGGATAGGTTTGTCGATACAAGTGATATTCAATATATTATTATATTAATGTTGTTTATTCTTTTATGTTTTGAAGAAACGGAAATATTTCAATTTATACAAATATGTTATTTTATATACATAGATTTGTCACTTAATTTTACTTCATGGTATTTTATTATTGTTGAATTGAGTTAAAAATATAGTATTCTCTTACTGTACTTTATTGGGTAACTGCATTTGGGCCCAACAGATATGTATTTAGTATTTAATTTTAATAAATTTTAATGTTTATTGAGAAATTAATGTATTTGTGTTTAATACTTTATTTTATTTTTATTGTTAAGTGCTAATTTAAAAGAAAAAAATAAAGAATCTCTAAGATAATTATAGTAGAAACAATTTTTGTAGAATACAAGTTATAAAACTCGTAATGATTGTACGAATTTATAAGTACTTAGAAAAAATTTAACACTTATGTTAAAGATTTACCTTGACTTTAAAATATTAAGGCTCATTTGAACATTCCTCTGATTGAATATTTATATTGTGAGAATTTACAAAAGTTTTTGACTAAGAATTATTTAGTGCCATCAAAATGTTGCAAAATTTAATTGAATTTCCAGCTTCAGCAAGTTTGGAGAGAAGGCAAATGCTTTTCAGTGTGAAATGAAATTGTACGGACCGTATTGTTTTTACTAATGTAATCTTGTTTGTATTACGGATTCCATACGATGGACAATTAAGTCTTATGGATCAGTTTCAAATAAGGATTTGATTTGAAAATTATTCTTGAAGTTCACCGAGGTCATGGATCAAAAATAATTTGATGTTATATCCATACATACATACATATTGAATTTTCGACGAGAAATGTGCATCCGACTGATTTATAGTAAGCTTTAGAATATATTTCATGAAATTTACTTCAAGTCGTTTATATTCAAATTTATATATATAGTATATTCATTTATATTACATTTTGAAGTTGTTTTTCTCCGCTTACAGTGGATTGAACTCTCTTCCTTACTGTGTGTGTAAATGTGCTCAGGCGTGTGTGCGTGTTTGTGTGGGTGTGCTCGTATATGTGTTAATATATAAATGAGGTTTTACATTATAAATTAAATATACAAAATATCATAAGTAACATTTTGGAAACAATTAAAAATTATGTTGTTATAACTTGCTTATTCAACATTTTTGTTTTTCTTTTTTACTTATTTACAATCCATTACTTCGTTTCCACAATAAAACTGTCATTTAATAAATAAAAAAGAACAGGGATAAAGCTTGCATTCCATAGCGTACAAAATAAAATCACTAAGACTTCCAATTACGAGTACGTTTAAAAATTTTGTTTTAAAACAAACTTACCTCTTTTCATCCGACGAATCGAAATGGCTTTGTAACAAATAATTATTCATTAAGAAAGCAAGTTTTTATTATAATAACAAAATAAAAAAGTTTTTAAAATATTTATAATTACTTTGCAAGTATAAAAGCGGTTATAGCATTAATTAAGTATCCGGACAAGTTAGATGTTTTAGTGTTGCGGAGAATTAATGGAATAACGATAAAATATGCACATACATAACGACTACCTAACTAAGTCATTGTAAATAAACCGTAATAATCCTAATAAAAGTTGTGTTATATTCATTCTAGTTATATATTTTTCCACTCTCAACACCTGTTATTACATTTTAATTGGATTATAAAAGATTTAAACCTTCCTCCTGTTGCTTTTTGTACTCGTGTTGTGTTTTGAAAAAAGATTGTGAGTGTAATGAAAAGAAAATTTTATGAAAAAAAATACTTATTTGCTTAATCCGACAAACAGCATTCGAGAAATAAAATTTGTTAAATAAAAACTTATTTACTTACTTTCATTTAACACATTTAAACTCTTAAAAAGTGGATTTCGAAAAAAAGCTTTACCCGTTACCTTATATAAGGTAAAATAGGTTGATGAAGTTTTGTTATTTTAATACCATAAGGTTTTAAGTGATATTAAACAACTACTTTGAAATATCGAATAACTTTTATATTAGATAATACACATTTTTCTGGCATCTATTTTAATAAAAAATATTAAATGAAATTTTGCGGAGGTTCGCATCTTTATTACAGCGTCCAATGTGTACAATGGAAAAACAAAGAGTGCTTTCTAACTAATATCCTGTGCCATGTCTGGAAAAACGTCTGTAATAAACTCCTTACTGCTGTGACATCTACTTTAAGTCGTTTCTGCCTCCTAGATTCTTTTTTTATTTCATTAAGCCCTTATAGTATTCAAAATTCTAGTTTGTCAAAGGATTCAATTTTAGAAAGAGAGTTTTTTTTAAACTAAAAGCTGCGCATAGAGAGTGGATTTAAATCAAAATCACGTGCCTTTTTTTTGGGTTAACGCAATTTTGCTGAATCGAAAATGGAAATAGATAGGTATTGCAGCAACAAATTAAATTGGGAACTAGGATTTACTGGTAAATGTTCCAATTAGTGTATCGGTGGGTCCGCTTTGAGACAAACGAGATTGCCTACAACAAGCAACTGCTTCTATGTTAGCTGAATTCGTGATTGGGCGTGATTTTACATATATTTTGATAACCATAGTTATATTAAATGACAGATTTAAGTAAAAATATTGACTCTGAAAAAAATCCCTCCAAAAAATTTTCTAAATATTTCGTGCGAAATTTCTAAGTTTTAATAAAAAAGTTTAATTTGAACTATGTGAAAAAAAAGAAGAAAAAGTAATCTCGAAGGTTTTCGTAATGCTTATTTTTTTATATGTGAGCATTTCTTAGAGGCAATCCTTTATAAAAATTTGACAATTTACTTACAAATAAATAAATAAATAAATTTTATATACAACAATTGATATTTACCTTTTTTAAAACTTTTAAGGTTATTAATCTGTATACAAATTAAACAACACATTCCTTACCGTAGTATTTTAAAATCAAATTTGTTACAACACACATTTTAACACTCCGTAAAAAATATATATTTAGATGCCTGTACTTTAATAAAACAATTCCATAAAAACTTTTCAACTTTATATTTCAATTGGGAAATTTAACTAAATTTCATAGAGAATTTCGTCATTAATGATTTTATAAATTTTCTCTTTCAATTTATTTGTGACATTTAAAAGAATTGTTCAAAGATTAATAAAGAAAAAACTTTTTAATTTTTCAATTATGAGCAAAATACCAGTCTTAAATAAGGTACAAGCTGTGTTGTTGTAAACTCGCAACCGTAAAGCATTGCCAACATAGAGCATTAAATTAATGTCTATAAAAACCCTTAATCACTGTCATTACACCAAATGCTGCGTAATTGGAAATTTGCACTCGAGTTGACCTCAAACAGCTAGTGTTGTGTTCAACTGGTCACACAAATCATTCTAAATGTAAAAACCAGTTTAAAAATGCAATGGTAAATTAAACAAGAATCGCAACTGTTTAAGAACGGTTTACAAATACGCGAAGATCATATTTGATTCATCCTGTTTGTCAAATAATATATTATTATATAGCTTTATTTATTCAGTAATCTTTTGGGCAGTTTCTTCACTAAAAACTTACCACTACCGATTGTTAGTAAATTTTCACATAAAGAGCAGTGTGCAATTTCCTCTGGGTTAAACCATTGTATTGAGAATTTTTTTTAACTATTTTAAAATTCCCTAATTATTGTTACAGTTCACTAATATAACACCGTATTTTTTCGTATGGTAAAGATAAATACGGAAAGCTCTTCAATTTTTTTTTTAGATCAGTTAACACGAACTAAGTTTCAAACACATATACCCAAGGAATACAAATTTATCTATGGAATTCGAATGTTTAAATGAAACTAATATTTTTCGGATAAACTACGCGTGATTTATTTTTGTAAAAAGCTACATACTCCCGACGTTTCGCTTACTTTTCAGCAACCGTGATCACGGGCAGACGAGATGTGAATGTCTGTCAGTTGGTCCTGTTATTTATCACCTACCGCCATCGATTTCTAAATTTTCTGGCGTACCGCTCTGGATGCCGGCAGAATGCGCTTACGGTGTCTTGAGGTGTGGTTACGGACATGGAATTTTATATTTTTAAGAAGAGCGTCCCAGGTGTTTGATAGATTCCAGTCATCTTCTCTATTGAAATTGGGATGTTTTTTAATTTCAATAGCCTCGCGGATTAACCTCGGATTACTTGTCTTCACGAGCGAGGATTTGAGGTTTATCAAACTGAATGTAGTGGCCTGGTTTGTCTATTGTGTGTTCACACACTGCTGACTTTGACACGCGCCTATTTTTGATATCTGAGATGTGTTCCTTAACCCTTGTACTTATGCTCCTCTTTGTCTGTTCAATGTATGACATGTCACAGTCACAATCGAGTTTGTATACACCCGCTTGTTGCAAAGGAATGTTACGCTTGATTGGTCTCAAGTATTGGCTCACTATTCTGTCAGTAACTCCCTTCACATATGGTAGTATCGCAGGTTGTCGTTCAACCGTGGGTGGCCTCAAGTGGTTTTTGCTATGCTGGCGAGGCAAGGGCAGGTTGTTGATGGTGAGAGCATGGTTTACAAGCTGCAGCTCGGCCTCCAGGTGGTCAGCATCACAAAGGTGTTGGGCTCTCTGTAACAAAGATTTGCCAACGGTAGCTAACTAGATAGGGGGGTGGTGTATGTTACCATTGAGATACCTATCCGTATGTGTAAGTTTCCTATAAACATTATGTCCCAAAGTATCCGAAAAATATTAATTTCATTTAAATGAATATTTCTTTACATGTCACATATATTCTGATTTAAATTCCTAACGGAAATCTAGTTTATTTAAAATCAAAGTGGCCAATTGGAGCTAGTTTTATATGTAAGCATCTCGTATTTCGATGAAATCGTAACATTAAGATCTAACATACATATATAAACATCTGGGTCTAGTATAGTAATTGTATTATATCCTCCATTTTATTAATTTTATAGATCTTGAATAACATATTCACGAAATTACTCCTTCAAGTTTTGAGTACACGTGAATACTTCGGCAACATTGCACATGATGTAGGTAACAATTTTCAAAATTATGCATTGTGCTGAAATCCATTCATAGTCACATATAGAAACATTTTTGAAGTCGGATTGTGGAACAACAAAACAATAATTAAATATGAAGACAAATATATTTCAATGAAATGAATCATACACAGAAGTTCCAATTTCCATTTAATTTCGTTTGACATAATACTAGCAGCTAATATAGCGTGAGAGCGAATGTCGCGAACCCGACCACATTAGTTGTGGGTGGTCACCACGAACAATTATCGAGTTTAAGCCTCGCATTAATAACGCATAACGGGCTTTGCGCTTGACTTGCGGCCGCATGCATAATTCTGCGGCGACTAATCGCTTCACTAGCTCTAGAATTCGCATTAAAATGTTTTAGAGCTTGTTCAATTGAAAATCATCCAAATTTGACATTTTAACTTTTTCTTTTTTTTTTTTTTAATAAATTTTGCATAACCCTAAATGACAACGCATTGAGTTGTAGAATTATTAATATATGACATTTACTACATGATATGATTGTTATAGCTTTGTACCGTGGTAATTTAACAATCTGTTCGAGGAACTGTTTTCAGTTCTTATAAGCATCTAACTGGAGTATTTTGTAAAAAAAAAGTATTAGCTAGGTTAACCACGATGTGAACAACAAAAGTATCCCCTCCTTAATTATGACAACGGGAAGTCATCTAGCATCTTTCGTATTCTATCTTAAAACCTGTCGGACACTAATTAAAAATTGGTGTTGTGGCACATATAGTAGTAACTCTCAGTGGATCAGACCTACAGTTTTTTATAAAATTTCCTATAGAAATACTAATTAGTCTTGGTGTGAAAAGAAAATCCCATTTACACGGTATAATAATAGATTAAAAAATATATGTTTATGTTTAAAACCTTCAAATAAAAGTACTTTGAATACTAAATGACTATACAAGATAATGTCTAATATATTATTAAAAAATATATATCTTTCAAAATATGTCACTTGGACTTTTTGTACAATTATACAGATATATTTTTATTTCATCAGGTTTCAATATTTCTTATATTTTTTAGTATTATATATTTTTGTTATTGACTTATTATTTACCGTTCGGAAGTTCGTCCGACAAAGCAGCATTAAATCAAATTATTTATTATTCAAATTAAAATATTTACAGATTTGAATGGGAAGTGCAAACATAGCTCAAATTGTGTTTTGTTTGGCATTAGCATTGCTTTAAGCAAAGTTTAATTCTTTTATTTATTACAGAAGTTTGTTTAAATTTAGCCAGAAACTGCAATGCTGAACGTACATTGCATAGAAATTTATCGAATTACAGTATTAGTGTACCATTTAGCAAATTAATCACTTTCTATCCTAAGCCTTTATGTGAAATCAAATTGTAAGCAGTTCCAACAGTAATCACCTGTTATGTTTCGGATAATAACAATTTAGGTTCCATATAGCTATTATTGCCTTCATTTGTTTACTGCTTTGATATAATTAACTCTATTAATCACCGACAGCTTAAGTTAGTTACAGGCGTGAAGCCTTGAAGGCCGAAAAAAAACTAAAATTACTCATAACCAATTTTATTAATTATAATTAAACAAAATGCTTCTGATTGATGTACAACCTAATGAGATCTAAGACTTTCGCGAGTATTCATTTTAAGGAACTAATATTTTTCGGATTACTGCACGTTCTTTATTATTTTAAAAACTATATACTCCCGACGTTTCGGTTATCTCGTCTGTCCGTGATCACCGTAGCTGCAAAGTAACCGAGACATCGGGAGTATGTAGTTATTAAAATAATAAAAAACGTGCAGTAATCCGAAAAATATTAGTTTCCTTTGATTTACAACCAACTCGATGTGAACCTGTACAATACTTAATTTATAAATTGTGCTTCACCATCTTAAATAATTACAGTCTGATCATTTCGATGTAATTCTACATTAGTTAACGCACTGAATAACGGCGAGAAACTTTGAAATAAGCATTGATAAATGTACACTATTATTTCTTTTGAGGGAAACTTACATCGGTTATCCTCCACGAGTCCGTGTGTGTAACTAGCGTGTAGATGAATACTTTATTTTGTTTTATTTATCATGGGATCCCATTGTGTAATATCTAACATCAAATAATGTTAAGTTTCCTAACTTTTTTGAGCAGTCATTTAGAAAACGAGAAGCCTAGGGTAAATTGATTGTAATCTTAAATAATAACGACTTCCTTTCTATCACAGTAATAAAAGGTTGCAGTGTTTTGACTGAGGAATTAAATGGGTTTGCAAATATTAGATCTATTACTGTTTTCTACTTATTGCAAATTCTTTTAAGTAAGAAAATTTATCTAAAATTTGATATCCTTGTATTTTTACAGATATTTATCGCGATTTATTTACTAAATATATGTTTTGTATTAAAGGTATTCATTCATATTTAATATAAAACTCTTTTTCTAAACGAAACTTCAATTATATCGGGTCACGTAAACTTCTAATGTATAAACGTTTTAACTTCGTTCTAATGGAAAAATATAAATTCATTTAAAGTCTGCGTCGGTTGTCTTTAGTGTCTATTAAGTTTTTGTTGTTTTCTTTAGTGCTTTGCTTTTTCATTTTGTTGTCTTATTAGAATATTTAGTTTTACTATGGATATACCATTTTATTATATCCCTCTGATTTTATAGTCCAATATAATTATTGTTCTAATCAAATTTCACATAAGTATCAGATTTTAACTGCTTTATAATGTTCATAGCATCGTATGTGTTTTTAACAGACGGTTTTAAATTTAAACTTTTGTTTCATATCGGACTGTAGCAAATGTGGCTTTTATATTTTCTTTATAAAACCATTTGAGTTTATTTAAGTCTATAAAAGGAGTAATAGTTAATATAAAAATAAAATATTCGTATCAAACGTGTATATCTCGTTTTAGCTAATAAAATTCTCTCCGCGGAATTTATTCATGATTGTAATGAACGTATGCAAATCGGGTGAAAATATTAACATGGTGAGGTTTCGATTTTCCCTCGAGAGCACTTGACAGGAGGGGACCAAGATTGGCACCGTCATGATGCAATTACCTACGCGTATACCACACGCTGGTTTTGACAATATTTACGAATGAAATAGTAGACATTAAAAAAGAGAATTAGTTCAATATCGAAGACTATAAAATATTGTGATTAAAAAAATTTGGAACGATGCCAAGGCTTACTAAAACTAACTGTAATAAAATTATCATTGTTACTTTTATCTTTTTTAAAAAGTCTGCAAGTCTTCTAAGTAAATATAAATGTTTTATAAATTATAAAAAAATATTTAATGATTATTTTAATTTATATTCTTAAAAAATTAACGAGAAAATTCTGAAAGATTAACCAACTTCATTCTGAAGAACTGGTTTGTATAAATTTATATTTTTAAAGAGCCCGTGATCAACACATCCCTACTAAGCTAATTATGCAAAATTTTCAAAAACCAACAATTATATAAACGCTTTTAATATATTAATAGAATTCATATCCACTTCAAGTAGATCTCGATGCGATGTTCGAGAAAGATATGTATTATCGATTTTATATTAAGATATTATGGTTGAGTAGGTTGTGCGAGAAATGCATATTCGATTCCATCATAAACTCAATTTACAGCTAATCTGATCTCAGATTGTCGAAGAAATAAAATTTCACACAACGTTGACTCTGTGAATGTAAATAGGGTAGGCGCGAATGTTAAAGGTGAACGTCGTAGTCTGGGGAATATCGGGCCGTCGACGGAAGGGAGGAATAGAGCATACTAATAAAATACCCAGTTTACGGTCCATTTGACGAGAGAACCTAAGCACTGGCGTGAAGGTAGATGGTAATTTTGATAATTCGCGGCAATAAATTACGTCTCGACTTTGTAATCTGAAGTTCGCCGTTAAATTTTTGTGAACGTGATCAGTATCGGCGGGTGAGCGATTTTACGGGCCTATACCGGGCTTCAGTTTTGTAAGGTTGTAACTTTTTAGTACTCATTTTATTACAACAAACGATTTTAATCAAGCGAGTTTTTGTTCAAAACGAAAGCTATAAGCGCACAGAGACCAAATAATATTCAAATTTTTGTCGTATTAAAGACTTATGAATTTCGTTTGAGTTAGTTTGATTGGATGTAAGTTATTGATCTTAAGCCTTAGTATTTAACAGATTTATTGTTAGCAATATTAGTATTTTCTTATAATTTAAATTCTAGTTTTAAAATATTTTAATAAATGAAATCCACTTGGCTTTTGTTTCTTAGTTAAAATGAAAATTTGTGGCAAAATATAATTAAATGAGACGAAATTATTCATACATCTAGCACAGTCTTTCTGGCACGACGGGACTTTCAGAAGGAATAAAACTGTATTGCCTTGCAAGTTGCAAGCATAAATTCAAGGAAGTCACTCGTGTAACACTCATTTGAAGTTAACTGCCCCCGAAAAGCGTCGTAAGAACAAAGTTTGGCGGTTCGCCGACAACGCAGAGTGATTCCAAAACTACGTTGTATTTGGTTGTAGTAAAAATTTTGTCAGGAAGATGTTTTCTCGCTTTAGGTTTAAATAAAGCTTTCAACATTAATGCTTTTTGTACTGAGTTCCTCTTGTAGTCCCACTCGTTTACAATAATTTGTGTAGTGAAAGCATTTGAAAGTCAGTTTAAAATAAATGTTTAGTATTATGTAATATAACATCATTAAGACTCATGACTAACATGACAGTTTGTCTCGCTATAAAGAAAAAACGTACTTAAATACATTTCCACGTTGAACACCCTTAAAAGTTTTCATAGGAAAAGTTGTGTATATTGAAGAGTTTCTCCATAGTTCTGCATGAATCTCTCTTTATATAAGATCGAAGGCGCTCAGGTTTAAAGTTTCTCCACCGTCTTGTTAAAAAATATTGTAAACCAAGTTGTTTCTGGAGAAAAAATGCCTTTTACTATATAAATGTACAAAATGTTTAGTTAATAAAAGTGAATCCATTTTCACTTCGCCACGATATATATATATATCTTGAGAATGGCTTTACCGATTTCATTCATCTTTTTGGTTAACGATTTATTATACTTCTTAGAAAGATCTTACATTAATAAAAATAAAGAAAATTGAGTAGAATTTCAGAAAATATAGGAAAACTTAATATTATAAACTTTTCTTGTAATCTTAGTCCCATTATTGTGTGTTCTTTACTAAGCACGTTTGCAATGATTGAAAGTGAATTTCAAGTACCAAACTCGTGAAATGTTTTTAATATCGTTACAAATTATAAATTTTTTTCTCTTAAATAGCTTATAAAATAAACATACATGAAAGTTTCAAGCGGCTTAAAACAATAGCAAGTTAAGATATTCGGCTTCATTCTCCTGTGGTATTGTGTCGTAAAAGGCGTGGTTATAGGTACAACAAAAAGATAGTCACGAGCTAGGTATGTTAATAATTTTGCACGCTTACTCCATGCTACGATTCCTTGTGAAGCGGCGAGGGAGCTTAATTTGTTTAAAGAGCAAATTTTCAAAGCAAGTACACTCGTTGAAGCGTCAGGTGAAGATGTTCCATTTTAGTATCATTTTATTACACACTTGTAAATACTGTGTGTAAGGAAATGTAATAACTTAAAGATATAATGAAACATACAAAGGCAAAAAAACACCGGCGATAATTTTCATCTATCAAAAATACATAGATACATATTCTTAAAAGATAAATCGAAAATTTATGCGTATTCTGAAAATATAAATAAATTAATAAGTCATAAATATCCACAAAACAACATCTTAGTACTGAAGTAGATCTTAGTGAAAAGTGCTTGACTCCTTATCTTATGCGCTAGGAATGTTCTCCGAGAGACATGCAAGCCCCATCTGTTATTTTTGGCATCTTCCTTTAGGAGTTTCCCAACTTCCACGTTCGTACAAGCAGCGGTGGCATGAAAAGGTTGTGGGTGAAACTTGGGTTTCACAGTCGGTGAATCAGATTACGCACCACTCTTTCGTGTACCAGAGTGTTTGTCGTATTCCTACACTAGTCGGTAGGCTCTGGAACATGTACCACGATCGACTCGGAAGTAACAATAACTTCTTCTTGTTATTGTAGTGGTTACAGCTATTAATACACTTGTTCATAAAAATACTGTAGAAAAACGTCAGCAAAGCGATGACAAAACCTTAAGAGAGCCATATTCACTGCCGCCTTACTATAACTTGCCGACACTCGCAAGCAATGCAATGATTCTAAACTCTGTTATTATTAAAAAAAAACATAATACAACGTGAATGGCAATTTTATAACATTTGTTTACATTAGCTACAAAGCGAAAGGCCTATTTGTGATCAGTTGGAACAATTTTACATCGAATTTGACTACACATTGTATTGGTTTACTATAAAATATACGGAATTTCGCTACTATTTGCTACGACGACTTTTATGACCGAATGATTGTGGCGTTACGTATTTTCTTCCAAAATTCTTGGTATATTTTCCTCAAATGTAAAAGAAGGTAACGGAAAATTTCGTGTTTTTTGAAGTATGAATGAGACAATATTTAGTTATTTGATTTTTTTGTTTTGTATAAACAATTCGTTTTTGTTGAACGAATGCTGATAATTTAACAACAATGAGGTTTGTGGGAGTACCGTCGCCTAAAAAAATTAGTAATTGTTATAGTAAGAGTATAGGTCTAAATAAAAGACGTTTAGCATACATTATTCTTTAAAGTAATAAATTGCTACTTGAAGCATTCACATGTCAAATGTCCCTTCTATTGGTCTTTATTGAAATTTCGTATACGCTTTGTAATGGGCAATCGATCTTCCCTGTGTAATGTATGTGAGGGTGGCAAATTGTGCGTTTTAGCCTTAAGCGATTGAATGATTCTATTTTGCCATCTTCAGTAATTCTTCCATAGTAGTATTAACCTAAAGGCAAATGTTAGGAAATTAGGTATAGTTAACATAATATAAAAATGTATCCAATCTAGATATCAAATTCACTTATAGGATTCATATTTTATTAAATATTTGTCTGTTTGGTTTTAGATTACGCCTTGTAAATTTAGGTGGATCTAGTACTTTGAGTGACTTGATTTTATGTTTAGATTCATATTACTTGTAGGCATAATATGTAAAAACTTTTATAAGGCTCCTCTTGCAAATTGCTCTAGCACTGTTCTACCATCCTAACTTTTTAAGAAGGGCGCCCGAAGTTATTGCAAATAAGCGAACGAAATTGTGTCCAATCAGAAGCAAGCCTGCCGTAAAGTCATTTGCATTAAACGGTTTAAAAGCAATCATTTACTGACTTTATGCTCTAACGTAAAAACCCTGATATCTTGTACGTACTATGTAAATTGAATTCAATGAGGACACGATGGTATATTCAACAGAAGAGATGTTGGCAATTTAATTTTAAATCTATTCTATTTTTTCCATTGCATAATATAAATTTAATGAAAGTAATTTACGTTAATTTGTATACAACTTTTAAGTGTAAATGAACAAATAAGTTGCGTGTAGATATTAAGACAGATACAGAGAACTTATATTGTACTATTTTTTTTGTATTTTTTAGTGCTTTTTAAAACTGATAAGAAGTGTTAATATATTTTATTCGCATCGACAGTATTTACAATAATAAGTTGCCATTTAACATCCCATTTGTCATTCCTTGTCCAAGCTATGGTTTGCCTTATCTGAAGCATCTTTTGGCTTTCATCCAAATGTCCGCCATTTTTACTTTATTATCTCTATACAATGGAAATAAAGTTGCTGTAAAAAATAAGTTATGTAATGTTCTAAGTAAGAGTACTTATTAATTATCAAAAAATATTATATGCTTGTATTTGTTTCAGTTTTTAATACCTCATCATCTAGGACAAAACATTTAAGAATGTTTAGTTTGCATACTTTAGTTTAGTTTGTTTCTAAAAGTTGTTGTGTGTTTTAAAAATTCTACTGCAAGGATAATATTAAAAAGGAAATAAGAGTTGTTCTTACAGAAAGTCTCGAAAGTTACAATTTAAATACGACATTGAAAAATTTCAAGCCGAGAGCGTTCAGATACAGTCCATCTGTCAAGTGGCTGGGAAAAGCTATATATATTAACTAGAACAACATAAGCAGAGCTTTAACATTTTTGTATATTAAAATCGTATATGCTACTGTTAATATTCACATAAAAATATATAATGATCGATTTATCGTTATCTCTGATAAAAAACATTGACCGTGAGCTGGAAATCGAAAATAAAGATTTGATCGTAAATCATATTCTGTCGTTCACTCGCAGGTCGCAACTAAGAAATATGGTCCGCATTTATTTACGATCTGACAATCCCTTACTGTCCCTTATAAATATACTACTTAAATTGTAAACTTCATATAAATATTCAAATTCATTTTATTCAGTTTGTTTATTAGTTTATTATTTTTCCTTTTTCTTATTTAGAAATAAGTATTAGCATTCTGATGAATATATGATATAAAATTGTTCTGAACCGTTATTTAATTATTTTTTTTATAGTAAAACTATGACGGATGTGTAGTTCACAAAAAAATCAATGTAACCTCTCTGTTTGAGTGTAACATATCCACCTTGAATTTAAATACTTTTAGTTCGATTGACATTGCTTTCGTGACAAAATGCAATTTGGAGTTTATTTAACCGAATCGATAAGCTTTCGATTTGTGTTTGTAATCACTCATTTTACAAAAATGTCGTATAAATTGCTTATAATATTTGCAAATAAAAACACATTATTTTTCCTTTATGGTTTTAATTTGACTACCTCATTATTGGAAAAAAAGATTATTATCTAATATACCTGTTACTGCTAATTAAGATATTTAGTTTAATAATATTTAGTGAATGTTACCCGAAATAATTCTTGACATATGCCACTATAAGTATGAAGAAGAAGGTAACAAGATGATTCACAATAATATACACAGCATTTTAATATTTAAACAGTTCGGATTTATGTTAATTTGACTTCTATTTGATAAATTATACAAAGTTAAACGCATATCCTCGCAAATAGAGATCTTATTTGATTTAACGTGCTTCTAAAGTTACCAACTGGTTTAGGGCGCTTGAAAACTTTCACTAAAGTCGGTTGTGGCCATCTTATTAAGTCCTCTTCAAAATATAGCTAACGAAATCTCTCTACCCTATGATAACTTGCAAACTCGACTTAGTTGTTTATTAGCTTTTAAATATTTTGAATAGAAAGTTATTTAATATATTATAAAATTTTATAAATTAAGTAATAACCCTTGTCAAATTGTATTAATAACACATGAGCAGAGGATAATAGTTCTTATCTGTTCTTGGAACCATAATATTTTGTTCGTGATTTTCATAATCTTATTAATATCTTGTTTTAGGATAATAAAATCATTACATGCCTGTAAGAAACGATGTAACTTTCGTCACATAACAATTATGTACACGTAGAGTTAGCCCATAACCTTTAACGACAGCCAAATAGGATTGCGAAGTACTATCAAACACAATGAAGCGATTTTAACTAATTTTATAAACACGACATTAAAGTTTTAAGAGATACAAAAAAAAACGTCTAATAAATATAACGTAATTATGTTTAATATCAGAGTATGTATAAATTAATTAATTTTTAATAGTAAGTACTTGTTTTTGATAGTAACTTGTTTTTTGTGTATGAAGTCGTTGATTATTATGTAAGAAATAAGATCCGTTTTTAATAATAGCGAAAATTTTTTTTGCTGGATTGGGGATCCTATCCCAACTTGAATATCAACCTCGACGTTATAATGAAATGCGAAACAGCCTTTTACGTTCCACATTTATTTTTATACAAATTGCTTGACGTGTTATTATGCAGAGATAAGGGCTCTCTAATTATAAATACAGTCGTAAGTTGATGTAGTGAACAACGTTTATGATTAAGCTTAGTGCTTTTTATACTCAGAAGGGATTTTTTGTTTCAGAACGAATTTAGCTGTTTTAATGTAAATACAGAAACATTCGTTTATCGATTAATTGCAATCGCAATCGAAATTCATCTAGAATTCATGTTGTTAAATATTAACACGTTTTGAAATTGCCAACCACAATATTTAACTTCCGATTTGTTTGACGAGACCGAAATGATTGCTGTAAAATATTGAAGTCGCTATCCTGACCGAAGTTTCAACTCACCGAGTAAACATCAAATAACATACCGACGCTTTCATTACACTAATTATAGAGAAACTTGCTCCATCCCCGAAACCAAATACAAGCCCATGACTACCTAAAATCCATTCAAGGGTTTACAAAGTTTTTGCATCACAGTTTAAAGACGCTTAAGTCCCTTATATCTTATAAAAATCCATCTTTTTAAATGAGCGTTGTATCAAAAGGATGATAAGGAAATTATTTGCAGTGATAGGCCTAAGCAAATGATTATTTGCTAAACATTAAGTATCACAGAGAATTTTTTTCCAAATCTATTTGGTAAATGAAAACTTTGGATGTTAAAAAGGTACAGTTCGTAGTATTTTTACTAGTTTGATAATACAACGTTGAATTCTCCTATTTCTACTCCACTGTAAACGTTATTCACCACATTAAATAAACGAGCGCGCTCGATGAGAACGAACCCTCTAACTAAATCACTTAGTGGAAGGTGAAAAGTTTTGAAATATGTTCCTTACAATCGTCCTTCAGTGGCTTGAAATAATGGGAAAAATCCCAAGACATTAATATTCATAAGCAAAAACAGTTCTGCGGGAGCCGTTACGAGACGGGGTCATAAGTAGAAACTGCTCATCATCGTAAATGGCAAAAGATTCGAAATAAGATACTATTAAGTCGGCTCTGACTTGCGTGTTTACGGATTTCTAAACTTTGCTTTGCTTGTTTTTATTGATTGTATATGCCTAAGGGAGTTAATAATGAAACATGTGACTCAATGAAAGACTATTCTACTTTAAATGTTATAAAAATATCTCGTAAAATAAATTCCTTTTGATAATTAATACGTTAAATATGATGTCAAAAATCTGTAAATGTGATGTTAGAAATCTAAATCCTATGAAAAGATTAAGAAGTTACTTGTCATCCTTATTCAGCCTAACTTATTTTAACAGCTTTAATGCGATCAGAATCCCTGATTACTTAAAAGTCAAATCAACAAAAATCGAGTTTTCAACTAAATTATCTCATTCTTTCTCTAATTTGATTCGACCGTAATTCCCATGACAATACCATCCCAAATGTACTTTTTAAGTCTTCTCATTATTTAAATTTTAATTCGGTGGATTAATAACTTTCCATTAATTTGTGATTAACCATCCATCTGTTAAATAGGTTTAGACGAAGTAAAACTTTTTAATTTGTAATCCAATTTAATCTGTCTCGCATCCATTTAAATCGTAATTATTTAAAAAAAAATACTATGTTATATAATCAAAATATTATTTTAATTTTAAAACTCATTTGAATCTACCGTTATGAAAAGATTAATGTAAATTAATCCTAAAAATACAGACAATTTCATACTCAGCGTCAACCGTTCCCCGTTCTCTGTAGTGTATAATAGTCCATTACAGTTTAAACTGTAAGCAGAGAAGTAAAATATATTACTGCAAATAGCCAGCCTCCATTAGCGGCAAAGTCGATAAATGTCCCCTACTTTGCAGCAACTCATGTGGCCAAGAAAACCCGGTGATAATAAAGTATTAGTCTCCATGTTTATAATACTTTTGAGACTTATATAAATGCTTTAATAACGTTTTTATAATACCATAAGAGTCTAAGAGCTTAACGAAATAAAAGTCTCTCACCCTTAAACATATGAGATAGTTTCATTTATCAATATATTTTTTTAATATACCGTAATGATAAGTAATTTATGTAACTGTTACCAGAGGTGCAATTTTAGTTCTGAATAGACCCTAAGGGTATGTAATAATTTCAAGTAGCCCAGTATCCAATAAAGCGTACCGTAAAATTTATGTTTGGAAATTAATATTCAGAGGGAGAACCGTCGACAGGGAACCATCAGTCTGCTTCATTGAAATAAGACATGCCACTCTTGTTACGTTATTCCAAACATTATTAACAAAATTTATGTTTATTTCTTGTCTTCCGTTATACAAATTTTTATAAATTACAATTACTATTATTAAGTTATTTCTAAATTAATAACAATAGTAATATTAAAACTGTAGAATTTGAGACAATTTTTGCTACATATAAATTGTATAGTTGTTTATCGACTCGATCGTTAATCGACTGATGAGAAGCAGAGAAAGGAATTCAAATACAAGTGTCAGCTTAGGACGCGTGGATAATAACAAATCATTTTTAAACTAAATTGAACCGCGTCGAAATAAGAAGTAGATAGTAATAGATGACAGCGAAATTGTAGAGTTTATACTTTTGTATTCTTTGAATTGACGACAATTCTTGTTTTATAACATTCCATTTACAAATTGTCCTCGACTAAATAGCTGAGTGTATCAACATAAAACTAAATGTCCACAATTTTTAGGGCATGTTTTATTATTTTCGGGCACAATTATAATAAAAATGTTTTATTATTTTTAATTCAAATAAAAGGTATATAATAATATCAGTGTCATTCCAAGTAAAATATATGATATTTTTTAGTCGATCGTTAATTTAGATTATAACAAACAAGCCTTTGTAGTTACAGGGTTTTTACCTTGAATTTATATCTCCGTGTAAGGAGGAGTAAGTTTTGGAACGAATAAGTGTATAATGTCCTATCCGGGAGAGTGTGGCGGTAAACGACGTATATTGAACTACCTCATTAAAGTGTTGCGGTTATCCGCGCCGCTTTGTTCTAGCTGTGGAAATATTGGGAGGATACTGGCAATTTTCTTCTATAAAGCACAAAGAGAAAAACAGATCCCTTGCAAAGATATTTTGAAATATTCTTTTGAATTTAATTAAATATATTAAATGCTTATTTATTTCATGTCTCTAGAAATTAAAATTATATAATTTAAACTTAAAAGATGAATTTATTTAACAACAGCGTTCATTCGTTCTTTTTTTAAGGCATTCCGTTATGTTATGATTCTAACCTTTGTGCTATATAGTAGAAAATGCAGGTAGTTTTATATTCCTTTATCAATGACGGCAATTAAATTGCAAATCTATTATTCTACGCCGAAAAAAATTATCGCAAGACATATAAAATGACTGTAAAAATGAAGTCTGAAATGAATAAAACAATACTGATATAAGCATAATCAGACGTAGCAAAATATTAACACAAAATTGCACTAAAACTTTTATCTATATATCGATTGCACTTCTTTTGGAAGCAATCTGGCTTGAGTAAAACTTTACGAACTAAACGTAGTTATTTTTATTTCAATTTTACATACTATTCAGTGTACTTTTATTATAAGATTTGTTCAATTTTACTTTAATATAATAGAAGGGAATATTATATACTATTCTTGAAATGACCACCAACAGGCGGATTTATACATGTTATGTAACGGTGTTTCTAACGCGAGCACGTGACGGCGCCATGTGTTGGTAGCTGTGTCTAAATACATACGTTTTTAGGAAGGTAGTGATTCCAAAGTTGTTTTATTATTTTATTATATATATATAACCTCTTTATCAATAACATTGTTGATTGTCTTTTAGAGGTCTTGCTTTAGGGAAATTAATGTATAATTTACTACTTTTTCATTTTGTTTTAACATTTTTTAGAGTTTAATAGTGATGAAAATTAAATCAATATAAATAGACTCGACTTAAAAGAAATTCACAAAAGTATAAATTACAATAACATATTTAATAATGAATGTAACGGTGTGATGATTCTATGATATGAAGGTTATATAAAAAAAATATCAAAAAATTTCAGTTCAACGTCATACTATCACATTGATATCAAATTTCCTTCTTACACAGCGCTTCTGACACCTTGTGGCGCGAAAAATACGTGAGAATTTCAAATATCTAAGTTCAAGACGAATTGATAAGTGGAATTGATCCTGTTACTGTTGGCATTAAGTGATAAATGCGTTATGTTATTTAATTTAAAAACATCACATATGAAATATAAAAATTTATATTTTCAATACAAATCATTTGATATAAACTTAAATATTATTTTTTTTGTTAGAAAAATCAAACCGCATTTCAATTTTAAAGTGAAATGTAGGCGATTGATTGAAGTCCAGAAATACTTTTTGAATGATTCTTTTGATGTTGGATGTTATCGAAATACTTTGACATTTTAATACTGGTTTTGTATGTTTTTTTATTTCGTAAATTTATATATTATTAAAAAAAAATATTTTTCTATTTCATTTCGAAGTAAAATATATTAAGAACAAATGTGATGCCTGTGTCTTTTGAAATACATATATACGATTGAATCTTGAAAAGTGATGAAAAGATCTCGTTGAGTATTTTCAATGGTTTAAGTTTTCTTAACCTCACAAAGTTCAGAAAAGAAACATTTACTACTGTATTTAACAACAAAAAACGCAGTTACTTCAAGGATTTATTGAAAATATATAATTCAATCCGTCAATATATATATGGATTCTACATGCTTCGCATAAATAAAATAATTTTATCCTCTTTTATAAGTCAGAGGCGCGTGAAACGAAACGATTTGTTAAGAGCCCCTCATATTTCTGCGTCACCTTTCGACGGACTCATTGGCATTATTTCTCACTCGTAACCCTACAGAAATAGTTTGTGACAACTATTCATCACGTCTCCTACTACGATCTACACTAATTTTATGTCTAATAAATAAAAACTAAAGTAAAGATTTACGAATTAACGGCATTAATGATCACGTTTCAAATTGAAGTCATTAAAATACGTTACACATTAAATATAATAAATTGTTTTGAATTTATTATTTGCAATGTATAATATGTTAATAATCATATTATTTATCGGAATATTTATAATACTTACCCTTCAATACAGTACATTATATATGGAAACTTGTATTAAATAGGTTATTCTAGATCATGTCGTAAACAAGTGGTAGAGGCATTAGCGTATATGCTTCCATGAGTTACAGCCCACTTACAGGAAAATTTTGCAAAGAGCAAAGTTCCCTAAGTTGCTCTATGGTAATGCTATGAAGATTTATAATAATTTCGCCCTCTTTATGGCTATCTTTTTACGTAGCGTACAATTTTGTCGATTAGTGCGTGAATTTCAAACGGTAACACAAAACTTTCTTTTAACAGTTTATAAGTACTTATTAAATGAAATGATATATAAGTCTAACGGAGTGGGATAAGATTCGCTTATAATTAGATTCACCAATAACTCCTGAAACAAACACGTAGAACTTCAAGTAAGCGTTTTATTCCTTAAAGTAATGTGAGCACTTAGAACATCATAACAAAAGAATAAAATGTATAAAAGTAGGAAAAAACCGACAAAAAATAATAAATGTGAAACCCAAGAGACATAACAAGCACTTCAGAATGACAAATCAAATATTCATGTTTCAAAAAGAATAGTTTATTAGACGAAAAAGCAGTTGTCAAAGGTGACATCAAAACAAGCTGTATCCCGCAATTAGTTATTCAAATCCGGGGTACTGATATGTGGGGTGAAGAAATCCACATTTAACCAAAGTAAATAAGGAATATGAATTACAAATTTAGTCTCAAAGCGGACAAGGGTGGTGCATTAAAAACGCATATCTCATAAATGCAAATTTGACCACACGTACCAAGACTTCATTGTTTAAAGTAATTATTCACTTACAGGCATTGTTTAAGAGTATAAGAATGCTCTACAAAATAAAGTATGGAGCTTTTATCTTTGTGAAATAAAAAAAATATATTTTCTTAACATTATTCATATTAAACTTTAAAAACACCTAAATAAAAGTGAAGATATATTCTGAAGTTCTTTAAACTTTAAGAATATTTTATGCATCACCATGTCCGCATTCAATTTTAAAGCTACAAGTTTTATATCTGTTATCTTTAGAAGCTATCAATCTAATCTCAAACACATCGATCGTAAAACAACAACTCCTTGCGTAACCATGTTGCGCCAGAAAACAGTAATAACTTAGCCCTCCGGCGATTCACTTAAATCTTTACTTACTTGCTCCAAGTGAAATAGAGCTTGGTCTGGGTTTTTGTACATCAGACAAAGCAAACTGTGTAATTGCTTCAAGTAGATGTAAAAAGAAAATTAAGTAGAATAAATGAAATAAATTACACAATTCGACGATTTTTTTTTTATAAACAGACACTCAGTTTGAAGGTGTCTTTACGAACATACAATTCAAGTACAAAATGAAGATTTTATTAAACTTTGTAATTAAATTTAACAAAAAAAATATATACATACATAAATAGAAGATAAATATAGGTGTTAACAGACGGGACGGTGTTTAATCCGTCAAGTGTACAAAATTTTGAGAATTTTTTAAATGTTCGCGATTAGAAAAATAGTTTTCTGTTTTTCATCTCAATTGTTGCTGCCCACTGGCGATATAAAAATGAAGTGAATATCGATTACCCCGTCCGCTTAAGCGAAACGATCTGAAACCGCTTAAGCGAGACGATCTGCAATCGCTTCGATAAATCACGTTTAACTGGAATATGCCTAAGTTCGCTTTGATGTGCTTACCTGCAGTGCATAGAGCACAGTATATTTTAAGACTTTGTACAGTTAAGTATTTTATATAAATAAGTTCTCTTTACCGTTGCATTTCAATGTGTACTGAAAATTTTAACATAATTCAACAAGATGTCGAACAGAACTTATTTTAATGCGAATAATTAATTTTAATTACCTAAAGCTGGAAATTGAACGACGACAAATAACATAAATTTAAAAACGTTATTATCATGTATCAAGTTGCATTGCTATCAGAAATGTATTGAGAATTAATAATTTTATGTTATTTCTTAAATCGTTTTGTTAAAATATTGTTGTAGCTTTGAAAAATGTTCGTAGAAAAGTTATTACTCTCATTTTGGCTAAAAGTTAAATAAAAAGAGCAATAGTGGCTACATCATGAACGCTTAACGCAACACCAGCCTCGGAAATAATGGTATGATGTAGCAGTTAACACTTTATATATCGCCGCTAAGTGTTTTGTGGTAAAAATATTGCTACTAAAAAATTTAATAGGCGTATATCAAAAGCCTGGATAGTGCTCTATTTTTACATTTTACGCGTTTACAATTGGGATGTGGTCTTTTGGATTTTACATCCAATATCGGTTCCGATTCTAATTGACCTGAATGCGTCCTGTATTTCAAATATTTTTTTATATATTACAAAACTTAGTCGGACAGCCTCATCCGTTATGCAATTTTTGCTCCTTGTAGGCAGAACACGGAGACGTGTCCCAAAGATTAAGCAATCACATCAATGTTATGAATTTAAGGAATTCAAATCTATAAAAAAAAAGAAAAAATCCGTATAAAGAAATTCGGAAGAAACCATAACATGTCCGATAACCGATCGACGATTTTGTAATATTGGCTTGACTTGGCATCCTACGGACGTTTTACAGCCGCCGCCTCTGAATGCAAAGTAGGTGAAATATCAAAGTTAGAGGTAGCAAGAAAAACACATTTGTGTGCAAACTCTCGTATTTCGAAGCGGGATTTGACCGACGGTTTATGGCCGGAGTTTCAGGACGGTATTGAATCCTGTAAATTCATTAAGTGTCGGAATCTGTCAAGTATTTGTAATAAAACATTTACCTTTATTTTACAACCATGAAAGATTAAAACGTAACTTCAACGTGAAAAACTCATAGCTAATTCCGATGAAAAATATATATTCGTTGGAAAATATATTAGTCTAGAGTACTTTATGCAATATGCTATCGGAGATATGTGATTACTGACGGGAGTTTAATAGTGATATTAAATTCGATGGATTCATTAAGCACCTAATTAGCCGCATTAAGTCGGATTACTCAATGATACGCCTATTTTAAGGGTATTAGTCCGTCAAATTCAAACAGGTCGTTCAGAGTTTATAGTTTGGATAAATTAAATAGCAAAATGCAATGTAGATTACGTCTAAAACACATATGATATCATCTATAGGAGGAGTTTAATTTGTTTATAATATAAAGAACTTTTCAGTTCACTTTAATTCCCTTATTTGTTATGATTCTCATTAGACATTTTCCGCTTACCTTATAAATTTATAAAACGAAGACGAAAATCAAAATTTAATTAGATTATGACGTTGTTTGAAAGTTATTACAAATGGGATAAGATACGGGGTACGGGTAAGTATATAATTCACGGTGAAGTTTATCTAATCTGAAGTAATTTCTTAGTTATTTTCTATCTTATACCTTCCATTACACGAGATATATGGAAAGGAATGAACATTTCAAAATATAGCATAAATATTTTACCTGCGTATCGGTGATCCAATCGCTTTTTATATCCCAACTATAGTCTATGCGGTAACCTACACTGTAAGATATAACTTTATTTCATATATACATATAAATGTTAATAAAATGATCTAGCAAATCCTCCTAGAAAATTAGCACAAAATTTAAATATTAGAGCACATACAGTTCAATTAGCATTAAGATCGGGATGGTAATGAGGAAAAAAATGAAGAGAAATCTTTAAAATTCACCTTTTTATCAACGGAATATTAAAGCGGTATTCCGCAATCTTATATTTCACATTTAAATTTTTAGATGCAAAAGGTATCCAGTTAGCACGTTGGGATTTGAATAACAAAGTCACCGTCTTTTCGTCTCAGGTGACGTCATAGCTTCTGAACGAAATATGGCAAGTTGATGTTAAGAAATGAAATGTGCTCGCCAAACTCGCTTTCATAGTTGATTAAAGTGATTGTGGCTTTCAAGATTAATTTAGTAGTAATTAATAGTTGATTAGACTCTGTGTATACGAGTGTATTGTTCACCGAACTCATACATCAATCATTGAATTGTAACATCAATCGTAACCTTCAACTGTTACGAAATAACGCCAGTCATTGTGGCAAATGGTTAACAAATTAATTCAATATATCGTTTGAACAGGAGGTGACAGATATAAGGTTTTTTTTGAAAAATAAAATGCAGTAAATAAAACCAAAAGAAAAATTTATCATTTAAATTAGAGTAAACATACACAGGGGTGATCGTACAGAGGATTTGTGAAATGGCCCAAGCTAAAACTAAGATTTAGAATCTAGATTTTGGCACAAAACCAGAACAAGTTATCAGGGCGGAGTGATTCCATTTTAAATTTCATACGTTTGTAGTCAGCAATTTATTATTAATTCGTTTGTTGTTTGAATAAGTTGTATTGATATAAAACTAACTTCAAAAATATGTTTTTATAATATTTTTATAAGAAAATATGATTTTTTTTTCAGTCTAGTTGAAATCAAATAAATACTGTTGTCCACTATTATGATCGTCATAAAATATGGGAATGTATCATACTGTCTCAGTGTGTTATCTAACAAAAGGCAAAGATAAGTATGACATCTGTAAGATCCAAATTCCCTTGTATCATCCCCAATAAAAAAATTGATATTTGGAATTTAAAGAGAAACAATTCGCATATATACATAATAAAAAAAATTAACTTGAGAGAAACAAATATGTACCTCTCACAGGAATTTAAAAATTGTGTATTCATCCGAACTGTACGTAAAGATACTAATGATTATAATTAATAATCAAAAATCTAAAACGTTATATAAATGTATTTTTAATAGATCTATGTTGCAGTCCTTGGTAATATATTTTCTTACAGTAGGTAAGCGCGTTGCGTGGTCTAATACCCACTTTATTCGGAATGTTTTCATTTTCTTCACAAATCCGCTTGTTGAATTGGGATAAAATAAGATATAATGGATGCTCGATCTCTCCTTGCGTATTATTCGTACCAGCCGATAGAGTCGTGAGACCTTTTGTTATTGTATCTATGATTGAATTTTAAATCGAACTTATTATTAACAGAAAAGAACGTCTATCAAAGATGATAATGTTTTTGATACAAGCTTAAAAAGGCCCTCACCAACAATAATTCTTTATCCGATTATGGTATCTTTCTGTAACGTTTAATAATGACTATTACGATTTACCAAACACTGTGGGCAAACAAAATGTAGTTGTAATATCTCGTCAAAGATGATTTTCTATACGACGATAATGTTGTATGTGCGCATTAGTATGTATTGAATTAGTGAATTAAAATTTTATGACCTTAATGACCTTTTATCGACATATTTTGGAGGACACCTAAAACAAGGAAGACAAAACATCTATCAGTACTTTAAACACAGAATAAATTCTATTCTTTAACAAGATTTTGGATGATAAACAGCTTTATATAAATCGTTTCCACTCCAATTAAGATTTTGAAGCGAGGGTGACAAAATCAAGAGAATATCGCAACATTTTGCGACGGATTTCTCCAAAAATGAAAAAAAAAAAACGTTCCTAGTTGGCTCCAACGAACTGGCAATGTCAATACACTCTGAAGCAAAGTTAACGAGCGAGCGCACCGAGACTTATAGCAAATATTTCGACTTAAAGAGAATTGAAAAATGTACTGTTATAATAAGATGTGAGGCGCCGCTTGAATCGGGACGTCGAATTGTGAACATCGAGGTTATTCAAACTGATATACAGAAAGAAATCATTTTCCATACAAAAATATTTGTTTCATATTCTATAATTATAGTAAGCATTATTTAGATATAAAAATGTTTTTATATTTCAGTTGTTATTCTAGTAAATAACAACTCTTAGAAAACTAAAAATAAATATTCCGACAAAGTAAACCTCTTTCTTTAACAAATGACTAAATAAAACAAGTCTCTTTTTGCAAATACATATTTAAGTACGTTCTAATATTTTCTTAAGTATATTACCGATAATAATTGCTGGTGACCAAAGACGTTCATTTAAAACCGTAATTGATATAATTATATAAGCCACAGATCACGAAGAAACCTAAACGAATTTACTCAAACTTAATCCCAGTACTTTGTTAAAGTACAGACAATTTCCATAATTACCCGGAGTCTACACCTTTGGATCCCTTGAGGGGATTATAACAAATCTTCACACATGCGGGTACTTGGAGGTAAATACTTTGACCTTTATAACGGCACGTTCGTATGTTTACCGATTTAGTTTAAGAAATCCAAGTTTATTCTAATATAATGTGGTCGTCTAATTGCTTTCGGTTAAATCGTATTTTTTATGATATATTATGTAGAAACAGAAGAAATTATTGAAAATATATTTTTATAAAAACATAATTATCGATATGTAATAAATTGTAAGAAAAAAAAAGAGAAGCTATGTGAAACAGTCTCGGAAAAAATAAAATTTATAAACGATATCACTTGTCCGCAGAGCTGCCCCCTGAGAAGCCGTCAATCAAAGCTGAGAAGGGATGGTATGCATCTGGGGACTCTCTGCGAGCCCAGTGCACGTCACCGCCCGCTGACCCCCCCGCCAACCTCACCTGGCTGTTGAATGGACGAGATGTAAGTATCCTGAACTAGTCTTCTACCCTTCTATCCTGAACATCCCAAAGGGTAAAGTTTAAATTCGACATTGCTTTATGAATAGAACTTTACTTGGCCGAGGGATGATTTCATGAAATGGCGTAACACAGTTCAGTAACATTGTGATTGAAGTTTAAGTGCACAGAAATATATTATGCGGTCAAAATAATAGGTTTATAAATTTTATTGTATTCAAAGGCAGAAATTCATATTTGGGTAATATAACAACAACTGCTAGAAAAGTAATTAATTTAATAAATTTCCCCCGTAACAAAATTTCGATGATTTGCATTCGTAATTTTAAAAATGTTCGACCTTCAAACTAATAAAACTTAGTTTAAAGTTTGTCTAACGCTAGAAAATAATTACCAATTAGCTCTGTGGCTGACGCGCGACGTGACGCCGTGACATACCGTGATAAACGAACCTCTTTCATCGGGGAGTTTCCGTTCATCATTGGTACATTAAATAAAAAGTGTTACATTAATTATAAAAAAAACTGTTAAAGAAGAAACTTTTTTATTTCCGATTCTAAAGGTTTCAAAAGGATTATTTTTATGCTAACTCGTGTTAACGGAAACAATTTTAAAAACTTTTATAAAATTTTTACTGAAAGCCGGTTGTTTAGCTAAATCTGTTTAAAATTTCGTTCTAAAACCGTAGTCTTTGTAGCTAAGGTTTACTAGAATATTTTCTAAAAGTATTATCCTATATGAAACAGTACCAAGTAAAACATAACAAAATAATAGACTTTTTTATTTTGGTTGCTAAAATATATATATATATATCAACATTAAACACATAACTTTTACATATATATATATACAATGTATTTAAAATGTTCTATTAAAATTATGTTTTAAGAAACTGCATATATACATATAAAAACTGGTAAGGTTATTCTAAATTTAAAAGTAAAATCTATTACTTTGTTTTAGTTAATTTCAAAGACTTTATTAAGCTCTTTTTTATATGTCTATTATAGTGAAATTAACTTTATCTAAATCAGTTAAAAAAAAATCTACAAAATTACTGTAGTGTTGACAATAAACATACATACAAACAGAAATTAGTGAGCTTAAAGCTTTATTCAATTTTAGGAATTACTCATTAAAAGTTAAATACCGTAACACGTTATGTTTAATTAACGCCTTGAAAAAAAAATAAGAAATTAAATTACATACATAATAAAGGTATTTTTGGATGTAGGATAAGGTTTACAACAGATTGAGGTTTTATTTATTATTCAATTAATTCTGTATACAATTAAGTAAAAATAAAACACAATGTTCAGATACATGAAATTTTAAAGTCAATTTTATAAACAATTACAGCAAATAAATCAAGACTGAGTAAAAAAAAATTGTTTGATGATAACTTTTTCAGACTATGTCTACGAGTACGATGTGTTAGGTTATCCGAAATTGAAACTGTCACTTATTTCAGCAACACCATTATTGAGAGAACTCAGGGGTAGCTTATTTGTGTTGCGCGTTGTAGTAATAACGAATTTTTTAATAATAATTCTCAACGGCTATGCGGCATTCATTTCCGACATATGAATCCACACGAAGCCGCAAAAGCTCTCTTAAATATTAATATTTGAATATTCCCTTAAATAATTATAATTTTAAAATATATTTTTTTCTTTATACCTCTGACTTTTTTCGTATACGTAAGTTTAAATGTTTGTTAAGTATTATCAGTGATTGGGTGGCTTTAGAATTGAAATCATATTCATAATCTTACACACTAAACTAGGATACTAAATCATAATTTGTATATGAATAAATATTTTAAAATACTTCTACTTTAAATGTTATAACTTATTTTTTAAGTTTTTCATTGAAACTCCGCTGCTTTCTATCGTTAAGTGGTTAATAACTGTTCTTGATATATGTACATAGATGTATTATCTCCAATCAAATCTCAGAATTAGTTCCTGTGGCTATCTAGCTAGTATTAACATTTATCATATCAATCTCAATTTAAACTTAATTTAAAAAAATATATATAAATTAAAAAAAATACTAATTTCGGATACATTGTGATGATGTTTTAATATAAAAAATAATTTATTGAATATTTAAATGTCAACTATAATATACATATATTCCCAATCAAAAGTTATATTTAGCTTTGAATAAAATTGTACCACAAACGTAAACATTTTATTTGAACATTCTACATTTGAAACCATAAACGACTGAGGTGTGAAAATTTTATACGCAAAATAACAAAACATCAATTGTGTTTTGATCGTAATAAATAATATGGTAGTGTTTCCAATTTTGAATGTACAGCTCCAGCCCTCAATTCCTTTTAAGTAAATTCGATTGCGTCAAACGTTCCCGCTGTAAAAATTGTGTTATCGTCGGATTTATGTTGAATCAACTGTTTTTTATGGTTCTTTTATATTTAAGACTCAAACTTAGCAGTAACCAAGACTTTTATTATCTGTATTAGTTAAATTAAATTAAAGATTATTCTCTGACTGCGCTGTTGACTCTGTATATTACTCTGTATACAACTTTATTAAGTTCTAATGTCATATTTAGGACTACATAATACAAAATACATATTTGGATTTTTTTGATAATTTTGTTTGTTTTAGTCTCAGATTGTGTTTGTATTTTTAATATTTACAAATTATTTACTTAAATATAGGATATTAAGCTTTACAAAAGGAGCATTCAGTTTAAAACTATTACGAGAGTCTATCTCACTGCACGATTCGTGTTCAACAAATTCGATTGAGTCGAACAAATATGGAGCACATCTTTCTGTGAAAATTGTATTGTATTGCAAGATTTACTGCACTTGGAGGGTGTTGTAGAGTAGGGCGGATATGGATCATTGGATAGCCTGTGAAGTCATATATATATATATATATATATATATATATATATATATATATATATATATGTGTAAATACGCATATATATGTAATCGTATATTATACTTTTAAAATACATAAATTCCATGCATACTATTCTAGCAAAAAAAAATGAAAGTATATTTTGTGTCATACTTTCATAAACAGTGAGACTATTATAATTTATCAATATCATTCAAAACGATGAAAGAAATATACAAAGACAGTATTTTTTTAGGTTTTGTGCAGGAAAATTTATTCCACAGTTGACTAATTAATATGGACATAATAAAATAAATGTTCCACTCGGAGAGCTTCGCCAAAAGAGGAATCTTGATTACCTGTTCCTGTCTTTCATTCGCTGTTTCGTTTTTAGATAATTTTATAATACAAACAAATTAAAATAATTTTATCGTAAATCAAGGCTGTCCTCTAAAGACAAAAATAATTCTTTTTTGAAATACCTCTCACTCAGTCATTGATATTTCTCGCTCCAGATTAACAACACTTGTGTAGAAAGTTGTGCGCAACTTTTATATGACTTTGAAACAGTAAAGGTGTCAAGAGGCCAACCCCCATAAAGACTTTCTATGTCTCTGGGGCTATACAGAGTAGTAATTTTTTTCTTTCCAATATTCAGTATATCTCTAATTATTAATATACGTTATATTGAAAGTACAGAATTTTTATTTTGTAACTAATTTTTTTTTTAATTAGTGTATGTGATATATTTATATTTGAAATGGCTTGGAAATGCAAAATCTTCTATTTGATTCTAAAATCAGAAAGGATATTTAATATGCAATCCTTAAACATTTAAATGTTTGCCTCGTAGCAGAAATAGATAAAAAACAATTGTTTTTAAAAGGAAATCATTGTTTGATTCTAATTAAAATTAACAGATATAATTTATATTGGCCTTTGATGATATCTTTTAGGTTTGTATTATTGTTAGTCACTGTATTTGGGTTCAAACTTTGGCTTAAAAGTTTTTAAAGAAAAACGGTATATAAACTAGCATAAAAAAGTGTATACTATTTTTAACACCTGACGCAAATAGAGGGATCTTTGAAGTTCGACGTTTTTGTGTCTACTACAGTGTGTGTGTGTATGGCTGTCCGTGAGATCGTAACTCTCAAACGGATAGACGAACTTCGATGGAGTTTTTGTTACTTGAAAACCAGTTTCTTTGTGATGAATTTTAACTTTATTTCATTAACATCTGTCCAACAGTGTAAGAGTGTCAGCTCTTATCTAATACGGTGTAAGGTATAATGATTATTCGATCAAATACTTTAAACGGCAAGTGCAATCCTAAAATCAAAATTTTCCTCTAAAGGTATTTTGAAATTGAATAAAATATTTTTTTTAAATTTAAACATCCTTGTTTTGAAATCTATGTGAGAGACGAAGAAACGAAGAAGGGAGTGACTTGTAATTCAATCAAGAAATAAATAAAGAGTTCTTTGCTTATTTCAAGTAAATTAGCAAAATAATTAAAGGCAGATTGAACCTATAATAAGCAGAATAAAACGTAAACCGTATATATGAGCAAATTATACTTTCTAGTTGGAAATCTGTATATGTCTCCGCAATAACATATGTCGATCGCCGATAGCTGACCACCTGGCAATTTTCTTTTAAAAGTAAAGCCGTAATGATTTTATGATATCAGTACAAATATTCCTGGTTGCAGATTGCTTTTTATCAAATATCCTGATTCTAGGTCAACGGAAAGGCCCCAATACGTTTTAATTCCACCGTGAGCTTCAAAATATGCAAAACGGATCATACGGCCTTAGCTGCAGATTTTACCGTTCCGAAGGCCATCTTAATATTTAACGATAAATTCAGCTTTATACCTGAGGAAAAGGGGTTTACCAACGACAAATATCATAGTTGTAAAAGAAGGGTTCTGTTTTTGATGATATGGTACAAAATTAAGAATGTTATTAAAGTCAATGAAATCGTCTGTAGAACATTCGTTCATAAAAATTATTTCGATGCAAAAAATATATTTTAAATAATTATATAAAATCCTCTGGACAAGATCTTGTTACCAATGCACACAAATATTCGGAGTTTTATTTATAGTTTTTAATTGATTGAAAATAAATCTTATACGTAATCAGGAGGCAAAAAAAAACCAGACGAATTGAGAACCTCCTTTTTTAAAGTCGGTTAAAATTCAATATAAAAACTATAAAAATGTGGTGAAATGAAAAGGAACCAAGCATCTATCTCCTAAAATACAACTTAAAAATCACAAATTTCGTGCCTGATATTTGATAAAGAAATATTTTTATCGTTAAGTGTTAACTTAAAAAGCGGTTACAGATTGTAAAAATGAATAGTAAATTTGAGATAAACCTTTCAAATATTCGAAGATGTTAAATATCTGAGTCTAGATTTACTTTTATTTATAAAATAAGCCAATTTGATATAAAAATACTAATGATGCAATGTTTATTTTGATATTATTTAAATCTAAATGAGTAGTAGAGCACGATATGTGTATATTAAATTTTCCGTCAACATTTTGTTCGTGTTAAAGCAAAATTTTAATGAGCAATTAATAAAACATTTTGTCAACTATAACAAGTTAAGTACGTTTATTGAAATTTGTGATGTTGATATTATGTTATTTTATTTATAACAAATGCAATTCAATTAAAAGAATTAGTATCACTTCAAAGAGTATGAATACATTTTTAAAATATTTTTTTATTTAGATTTAAAAAATTTATAGAGTCAAACGTGCTTGTTAATTATAAATTTTACTTTAATGGAATTGAAATTTGTAGATTTGTCTCTTAAAATGAAAAACCGCTGTCGATGCATACATACGTTAAAATCCATTTACCGTGTGCTTGAGAGAAATCCTTATTGCGTATGCACTTTCTCAAATCGTTTGTTCAGACTTTATTTTCCTGTCACGCCATGTACCTCGTACATCGAGTGCATTAATAATTATTTAGTTTATTTGTGGTCCCACTTATGAACTTCTTTTCTTTTTATTTTATATTATTCTGAAGGATTATAAAACTTTAAAAGATTTCCGATAACCGGACAGACGACGGACAGTAACCGGGACGCAAATACATCAGAAATGTTATCTGTCATCAGATCTTAATGGGATGAAAACGAGGACGGACACGAAGGTTAACCCTTTAAATGAAGCAATAGAAATTTATAACAACAAAACATTAAATAAAACTGACTGCCATCTCTTTAAGTGTTGATACTTCAACGTCCGTTAAACAACAATAGATATAGCTGAGAAATCATATAGAAAATATAAATTTGAGATATAATTAAAATCTTTACATCTTTCTATGTATAATTTTTTTTTATTATTCAACCAATGTTGAGAGATAACTTATGTAAGTGTATAAATTCGAATGATTATAGTCAGAATTATGATTCCTGCTTTTAAATTATAATATTTATAGTTTGAACATGTAATCAATACTATCCTTATTTTTCCTTATGATAAAATTGATTATGTTCTGGGTTAGGGAACAAATATTAAAAGGTTGCCGCATTATGACATGCAGATAAGGATTGAAGCCAGCATTATACGTGTAACAATGGCAAGGTCCAACTCTCTTGACCTCTTTTTATGTAGAAATCTTCATCATATATAATGACAAACAGGTTTATACGGTGACATTTGAAATAATTTAGATTATAACAAATGCTTTCTTTGGGAGGTTTAATGTATATTTGGAATTATACGAAATAACTGCAACACAGCATAGACATGAGATTTCCAAATATCGAATACAAGTGAGATTCACCGCATACTAAGGCCAGTTAATAAATAAAGTGCCACAAACAAAGAGATATGGGACTCGGCTTACTCACGGGCTTTATCACAATATACGACGGAGGTACAATAGTTGGTTGGGGTGTACTAAAATTGAACTAAAATATATTCCCATTTCGCAACTTAATGATTATAAGACGTCTAATTATAATTAAAATAAAAACAACCTAAAAATAAAGAAAGTGAAAAACGCGCCATTAATTAATTTGATAGTAAAAGAACTGTATTTTAAATTGACCAAACGAAATGAAGCCCTCCAAAACCGGCGAAAATCAGTTAAACAAGCAAAATACCTAGATAAAAGAGATCTTCTCGGAATAAGAACAATTTGTTAGCAAAACAATGAAACAACGCAGAAATGTACCGACGTTGAAACTTTTATTTGTGTAAGAAAGTTAGAAGGGTGCTATTTAATGATAACGAAGTTTTACCTCGAAAGAGGTGTATAAATACTGCCTCTTGCTAAAACTGTCGAACTATTTTAACCTATGTTTGAAGGAAACTTTATCTTTTGTTGTTTTATTTATTGCTTCTACTCGTAGTTCTAATTAAGTTAATTTCTTATTAAAATTAGTATACAAAAAAAATCTCATACTCCATCTTGTATAAAATAAATGACATTTTTATTTTAATTTCATTGATTAATTATATTAAGATGTAGTGGAAAAAGAGTAGAAGTAAGCCTATTAGATATTTCAATAAAAAATATAAGGATATCGAAAAAGCAATTAAATAATTAAATTGAACCCAAAAAACTAGTCGAACTATATATTTTTTTTACAATTCAATAAAATGAAACCAGTTTTATTAAGAAAATTAGCAATACCCAATACCTGTGAGTATATATTAATACACGACTCGAATGGATTATACATGAAAGAAACGGGTAAATAATGTCTGGGGTAAATAGCGCTGTGAGCATACGAATGAGCACTGGAGACAACGTCAAAGATAGCATATCAGGGCAGATATTTAATAATGGAAATATTATTATGTAGGGTGAAAACGATTTCGTGCATCGTAAGTCATGAATGTTCTGCTGTTTATGTGTGAGTGTTTTTAACAGCTGGAATATTGATATTTGATATTGCTTATTCATTTTTAAATATATATATATTTTTTCCATTATTTATACATGGCCAAATTATTTTAGGTAAATAATTCGTATAAATATTTTCTTTTACGGCAGCGGCATTTATTTTTTTTAACCGATTTTCGTTTTCAATTTATGTGACTAAAACTTTAATAAATATTTTGTTAGTATTTATAGAGATTATAAAATGGGCATTCAAACATATTGGAGTGAAGGCATTCGTGTTTTTCGAGCGGCTGTGGGCTTTTACTGAGCATCAAATAGACATACTGGATAGAAATTTCGTACATAAAACTTCGCTGAAACACTGTCATGATAAATTCTCAAAACATTTTTGGGTAGAAAATCTATATAAATTCATAGTTATAATTCTCCTCAAACCCCAAACGGCGTAGAGGTAAAAAGTCATGCATGGAAAATTTATTCAAGTCTCGTCCGCTGGCTCTTTGTGTTGCTAATTCCATTTTATTCTTTTCTGGTCTGCTGTCATTAACCTTGCTAACGTCGTTATAATGTATTCAGGACGATTGGACTATAGTAATTTGACTTCGTGGCTTTAACAAAAATGTTTATTCCTTTTTGTATTATTTGTTTTATTTTTTCTTTATCTATTTTATTTCCTTATTCTTGATAATACTACAGAGATACGTAAAGAAACATTTAATATTCTTCCATTACAAAGCCACTGCCAGTAACGTTTATAACCTCTTAAATTATGTTGTCACTGAACCAACTCCTAACATTTGATGTGACAGCGTGACATTGTAGCTCAACACGTCATACGCAGTTGGGTCACATTGGAAAATCTCTTTATATTTCATTCACGCTCGGTGAGGAATATTTATAGTGAATGAAGGATTTCTTCGCTAGGGTTGACTATATATCGATAAAAATAGTCAACATTTTCAAATAATATTTGAAAAGTTTGTCAGTTTAGTGACCATCAAGTATTTATTTTTTTCGTATGCTATCATTTACACGATAATTTTTATGAACTTACAGCTCTCAGAGTGGGATTTAAATATATCTTGTCCTTTGACCAATGTAATTTGAACAAAAAATATTTTTTCGTTCATTGTTTTTATCGATGTAAAAAACATTAGAGTCAATTTATGTTTAAGGATTGTCAATTACTGTTAATGTCTGATGATTAGTCAAACATCAAAATTAAAAAAAATACCTAAAAATGTATGTAGATAACTTAACCAGGCATATTTTCATGTTTTTTTGAATATGATTAACTTATTACTATTATTATTGTTATTTACTTCTTCTATATATGATTACTATTTACTTTATTATATTATTTTATATTCAATAACAGTATATATGTAATTTCAAAAAACTATTATTTATTAGCGTATTGGCTGATATTGTGGAAATATATATTTATATTTATCTTTTATAATTTTTAGACTTTCAAAGTAGAACTTTGTCTAATCTGTTCTGTGAAAAAATTTATCATTAGTTTTGAGGAAGTCCCTTTTTATTATATACTAATATCATAGAAAGGGACTTCCTGTTTATGGTTTTAACTTCGTTAAATTATATTTTGATGTATAATAAAGGGCATAACCGTATATAATATATACACGTAGATTAAAATTGTGTAGACATTGATTTAAATCAAAATCTATTCAACAATATAAATACTACTAATTAAGTAAACTGCTATCATGAGCACAACCCATCACTATCTATCAATGACATCAGTTCTCTATTTAAAGCCGATTTTCCAAAGTCCGTAGCCAGTGAGCGATGACAGTACTCGATCACTGAAAGAAGATCGCGACTTAAACTTAAAACCCCCATATGTATATAAGATCGTTTCAGAACCTTCACGTTATTATTACATACAATGTTTATTTTTTTTTATTGTTTATGTTGAATTGTCTTTATGCTGAAGGAGTTGCAATACTTTACATATATATGTATATATCTTTTTAACATAGGACGTGTTTTATAAATATTAAATCTATTATTTATAATAAAAATCAATAATATATATTTTTTTTCTGTTTCTAGAAAATATCGAACACTAAAAAAAATTGGTTTTATTTAGTTTTTAACTGAATATTTAGGAAAAAAGATCCGTTTCAATTTCAGTCTTTAAAATTTCAATGGACCAATAGTAGCGACCTTTAAATAAGGTACGTTGTAAAATTTGGTTAGAAAATATAAAATAAATATATCATAACATTTCATTGCTGCAATCGTAACACTTATTTTTTATATAAATAAAATTGAATGAAAATCCTGCTTTCATTATATCGTCGAATTCTTTATATTGTACTTCGAATATTAATTTTTGTATGTATTTGAAAAATGTCACGGTTTTTACAGCCGACGTAGAAGAAAACAAATACATGGAATAATAAATAAAAAATCTTATCAAAACTAAAAGAACAAAAAATAAAATAACAATCGTCCAGGAATACACCACGGTTAAGAAAAATAAAATTGAAAAAAAGATTGTCCCATTTCCCATGAGTATATACCGTAATAGAATTTCGTAATGCTCTCATGTATTATTTGTTTTTATTTGGATTCTATAAAATAAATTAAGAGATAACATAAAGATTTATTTTTATACAACCTATATAACCTGTATTTAACTCTTCTATATTTTATACTAGCCTTATGTATTAATGAAAGAAAAAAAACAAGTTTAATATGATAAAACTTAATTTAAATTTGCGTTATTTAAATTAAAAGCTGAAAACATAAGTGATAATTTTACAATATATTCTACATAGAATTGTCATTACTTATTCTTATTTCAAATTTACAGATTCAAGGAAAACCAATTATACAGCAGAGAATTCTACCAAGTCCTGCCATTTCAATTGATTTACCGCATTCGAGTCGTAGCACGACAGCTCCTGGGGATGAAAACAGTATTATCATTTTCAGTCCTTGGAAAGCTTTTGGGCCTTTTGTCGACAGCGTACAGGTAATAAGTTACATGTTAGCAACTGTACAATCATTCCGACGATAGAAAATATTTAGGTCGTTTATATTTTCGAGTGTAATAGAGTGTTGCCCTCTTTTTAAAATTAAAATAACTTCAAAATCTCAGATTTACTTCATTAATTATTGCTAACACAAAAGTGAACAACGGTGAATATTACAACAGAATCCGCCTAACTAATTCAAATTCGGCGATATTATCTCTTGATTCGAGATTTTCTAAGAACAATTATTATACTCTAATTGGTTCCAGACAGTGATTAATGGTATCGCGCTAACAAACGATGTTTTCGCTCTCAATCATTTCGGTTTCTTGAACATATTCATTATCGCGGATAATGTTCTTATTGTTTGATGAAAATGAGTGACCATCAAATTGTTAAGCTTAAATATCATGTTTCCTTCCAAGATTTAATATTTCCTCAAAGGATATTTTGTTGGAGTTTGATAAATTATAAGTTTTTAAAATGTCATAATTTAAAGGACGGAGAAATTCTGCCAAGTCAAGATTCAGTAATGTTTCCAAGTCCAAGGAACCATGTTGGCGCTCTGGAAGAAGAGGCTACAGATCCAATACCCACAATACAATCATCGAAAAAGGTGAGATATAAATATAGAATTTTTGGAATATAGATCTACAGAATTTAACGTACTAGAAAAAAAATATATTTTAAACCTGGACTTAATTATTATAATTGAACAACTTTCTTAAAACGACGATATGCATTCTTTACTTCTTCAATTTTACACAAAATTATGCAAAATGATCTGCCACTCCAAACTTTCCAACTATTCAAATTTTGAAACAATAACTAAGGATCAAACATTGTCAAAACGTTTGAGTTTCCGCATTAGCTTAAATGTGGAACTATTGTTTACTTAGTGGAATGCTTAAAGTTCATCTTTAAAATTCCTAAACTTACTTAGATTAACAAACGATTGAAAATTTTTTCTTCAAATTTCCACGTATCCATAAAATAAAAATGATAAAAAAAATTTACGAAAAAATATATAAAAAAATCAAGAATTAGGAATTAAAAATTATTTTTTATGAAATAAAAGTAAAAATTTTTCATCTCCAGGTGGCTTCAATCAGTCAGTTATCATTTATGGTTCGTCCTGACAGCTTCGAGCGAGGTCAGCTGAGATTGACTTGTATTTCTACTGTGCATTCAGTGTACAACGAGCAGGCTGAACTGGTCATTAATGAGGAAAGGCCTCAGATCGCTTCAGTGCTCGGTACTCGGGACCATTCCTCGGGTTAGTATTACATATTTTTATAAATAAAATTTGATAGAAAATGTTTGGCATTCAGTAATATAATACAATATAGAAATTGAATTTTGATTTTGATTTCATTCAAACAATGATATTAAATTTGTTTAGATATGGCTAAAAACAGTACACTCATGTTCCGTTTTTAAAACTTTATATCTGCTAACAGAGCGTATCATACTAAACATAGCTAGTCCGCTAACTAGCTTTTACAAGCAACTATACTTTAAGACGAAACAATGTGTGGACTGTCTAACGTAATTACAAAATAAAATTTATCGCCCTGTTCTCACGGGTATTTAATATAATATTAGGATAAATTACACTATTTAATTTTCTGATAGATGAGTTTAATATAGCAATTTTTTATTTAAATCCATACATATATTTTGTGTGAAGTACTACTAAATTATCTACCATTCCATCTATACAGACCTATACATAATATATACACATACATATACAGACCTATGCATTAGTAGGTTTATATTTAGTGCCTGTTAATTCATATTCTTTCTTATACGTTCTGGGTTGGCTTGAATTTTGTACATTAAATTTTGTTTTATAAGTATCTAGAGACAATAACGATTTTTGTGATCATGGCACATGTTGGAAGAAAGTTTTTTTTAATAATATACTGCCGACTGCTGTCCGAACTATTAGGTTATCCAAATAATAAAACAGATAAATAAATTTTCCCGTGGCTTACGTTAAGGTGCACTTAAATTGGGGTCAGTGTTCGCAAAAGTTAAAACCATTTCCTAGCTTCATGTAAATTATAGTCATTTGAAACGGTAAATTATTCTTATGTCTATATTCAAACACCAGTAAATGTATGGAAAACGGAAATTTTATTCAAAGTAAGTAGTAATGAAACCTAATAAAAATTCGTTTCGAGTCGATCTAGTGATTCCCAAAGTCTCGGAGCGGTACTGAGGAAAAGAGTCTTAAGATCTTGAGGAATTTTTATATTTCGATGTAAACATTACCTTTGAATACGTAGAAAGCAAACCAATCCCGCTCTACAATTCAAATATTTACTGCAACTGACTTACACTGCAATTTTCCTCGAGAGAACTTTCGGGGTGAAAGGTGACTGCTTCTTGGCAACTGAATATATTTATAAAAAAACCGATTTCATACTCAGGTAAATATCACAAATCTCATACTGGAACCTCATTAACGAAACTAAACATGCTCGTTATATATTTAAAAAAAAATCCCTCAAGTTTTACTATTGATAAGTACGTTATGTGCATAGTATTTATTCCATTATTTGTGGAGAATTGTAATAAATTCATCGAAATAATAAATTATGACTTAAATATAATAAATTATATTTAATCTGCACTTACAATGGTTTGGACAAGAAAAAAGAAATAATCGAACAGATTACATACATTATTTCGAAGCGAACAGTGTATAAATACATTAAATTATAGAAATTAAGTACATTGGACATAAACGGATAAAAAAATTTAATTGATCTTGTTTAACCCATTAAAAAGAGGAACAAAAAATTGTTAATTACTCATAATAATAGACATATTTTGCTTTATCAATTTTGTATACAATCGTTTGTCAAACCTCGTCAAAAATTTAATATTTTTTTTTGTTGTATTAGAATTTTATTTCTAAATGACATTCAATATAGAATAGGATTATTGATATTGATATTGAATTAATTGAAATGATATTTGGATTAGCCGCTTTTCAATTATCGAGTACCTTACAATACATTTTTGCAACCAATATACCAGAATATTGTTCATATTTTTTGAATACTCTTAATAATTGTTAATGCTATAATTTTATTTCAGGCGTATTTTACATTTGTTTAGTATATGGATACAATGTACTTTACAGTATTCTAATAAAATAAATAATAAGTTCCTCTCTATTAACCCACCCATAGCCATTATAAATATTTTGTGTTTAAAGAGAAAAAATTATGTATTGAGTGGGTTATATTTCTTCAAACTTGGCACGTAAATCGAAACTCCTCCAAATAATTAAAAATCTATGATCCGATATAATGCTGAAATTAAATATTTACCATATTTTTATTGCATCTAAAATTGGATTAAAATAATTTGAAATTGTTCAAAAAGCGGAGTAAAATGAAAATATACACATGTAACGACAAAAACCAATTTGGACATAGAACACAAAAATGAGCTATGGGAAGTGGCACTCCACAAAATGACCGTAAACATGCCTCGTGAATTTTCGCAAATAGCCTCTACATGGAGAATAAAGGCTTACAACTGTAAACCGTCATATACGCATGCAATCACTCAAATATTTGCTACCGCTAGCTTCTATAACATCCATCCTGTTTGCCGACTCTAAATATTCCGGTAGAACGACCAAAGGTAATGTTTAGTGTATCTGGACGATATATCAGTGTGTTTGCGAAGCATTGCTATAAGTAAATACGTTGGTGTGTGACTAGCAATTCCGTTAGTATAGAATATAGATGCATTGAAGCCTATAAGGAATGTAAAGCCAATGTCAACAACGAATATTCGATATTATAATATAGCATAAGTAAATATCTTATGAATGTATTTATTATAGCTTCGAAGTGTAATTTTTGTCCTACAATATCTCAGCAAACAAGACGAATGGTTATATTGGGTACATCGTCGTTTATACTATATTTAGATACTAAACAAATAAATAAAACATCTCCAGTCTAGAAATTAAGTCATCATTAAATAAAGAAATAAAATATTTACCGTAAATGTATGTGAGTTTTTCTGTGTATCTTTTATATTTGTGGATAGTGCTTAGGTTGTATTTTTCTTTGTTTTTTTTATAATATAAAAAAATATTTACACATTAGTTTTTTCTATTATGTAATAAATAATTTGATCGTGAATTTTTTTATGGTAATCTAATCTTAATCTTAAGAAATAGCGATGTCCTTTTGACATCGTCTTTTTAGAATAGTAAAACCACTTTTAGATTTTAATAAAATGAAGTCGTCAGTTGATTAGCTACTAATAAATTATTAGTAACCAAAGGCTAGTTACGTAAATAACATAAAATTTTATAGCAAAAAAAAAGTTTGTTATCAAACATAAAAACTGGGTTCAACAGTGCGATATAAATGCATTTTTATTTATACTAAGAGTGAACTTTTGAATATATATTTTTTTATATCTAAAGATTTAATGCATGAAATTAAAAAAACAAATGAAAACTGCACTAAAAACTTCAGATACTAAAATGGATATAAAACATGTTGCTTTTTTTAAAATTGGATATTTTTATTATTGATAAAATAGTATTTACGATTAATTTTCACTTTTCCCGTTTGGAAAAAGTTTGCAGCCGTTTGAAAAAATATAAAGGATTGGCACATATTAAATTAAAGCAAGTGGTTACCGGGCAAAAATAAATTTATATTAGGACAGAACATCTTAATATTGTATAAAGCTACCTGTATTAATTAAACAAATGTATGATTTAAAATGTTTATGACAGTGCTTGGGTTGATACCCGTCTGGCAGGTACAAATGTAGGTATGTATATGTGTTTGTTACCTAGGAGGCATTGGTAAAAGAAAACGCTTTAGGGAAACTTGTCATGGCAAATTTATGAGACACCGTACATGTATCTACATGTACGGATGAATATTAAAAGTGTTAAAGTACCTATATGCGTAAAACACTAGCTACATTTGAATTTTAGGAATGTGTTCAGAACCGGGACGTTACACACCTTTTTAGAGTTTGTTAATATAATATATGTTAATAATATAGTTTTTAGTCTAAAATAATTCGATAATTTGTTAGTAAAAATTAGTGGGATTTTGGTATATTTCAAAAAATTATAAGCAATTTAATTTGAACATACAAATGTATATAAAGTTATAAATCCAAATTATCACAATATTTATTAAAATTTCAATAAGCAGTTGGTGCATTACTATTAGACGAAGTACTTACTATCGTAAATGTTTATAACAAACAATAAAAAAATAATGTGTTAATTTATGCATATTTCATTATAATTTATTGCACCACAAAAAGTTAAAAAGGACTTTTCATAGCAAAAGTTGTTTTCACATTGTATGTGAACTAGTCGCGATATTTCCACGCTTACACAAAACAAAGTTGTTGCGAATGCACCCAGCACGCGTGAAGTTGGTCGCGTGTCAAAGTTATAGACTAATTAAATTGTTTATAGCACTTAGCAATAGTTGGCACGCCTAACGAACAACTTTATACGTGGCAGAGAGTTTAATTTTGAATCCGCAATATGTTTTACTTAGGTACCGTAAAAAAAATATATCTAATTTTTGTACAGTTACAAGATTGCCTTATAACATAGTGGTGTCCTGCAGTCAAATGGTGAACAATTCAATAATAAATATTAAATTTGTAGCTTTACAAAGAATTGCTTAGTTTTTGTTCGGGAAAAAGTCTTATTATTTCACTGCCTGCGGCCTGCGGGTCCGCTAAATATAGGGTTTTCCATTAAGGGCGCTTGATCTTTGAAATGCAAAAAAAAATACATGTAGGAAAGATATTTGCGAAATTTTTTTTTTATTTGGAAGGTCTATCGACCCCATTATGTATGGAATATGACATCATTCAAATGACCGCCACGGCTTCGGTTGGTGGCGCGCACACGAAAGGTCCAATTTTCGATGACTCTGGCGCACAAATCGGGCTGTATTTGATCGATGGCGTGGCGTATGTTGACTTTGAGGGCATCGGTGGTTTGCGGCTTGTTGGCATAGACCTGCGACTTAAGAAAACCCCACAAGAAAAAGTCCAGCGGGGTCAAATCGCACGATCTCGGTGGCCAGTTCACGTCGCCTCCGCGCGAGATGACCATGTCCAGAAATTGCTCGTGCAGAACTTCCATCGTAGCGTGTGCTGTGTGGCACGTAGCGCCGTCCTGTTGAAACCACATGTTGTCCAGATCCATATTCTCGATTTCAGGCCAAAAGAAGTTGGTTATCATCGACCGGTATCGCTCACCATTGACGGTGACGGCCACACCATTATCGTTTTCGAAAAAATACGGACCAATCACGCCTCCGGCCCAAAATCCGCACCAAACAGTCACTTTCTGCGGGTGCATTGCCACTTGGTGAACCTCATGTGGATTGGTCTCGTCCCAAATACGGCAATTTTGCTTGTTGACATAGCCATTCATCCAAAAATGCGCCTCGTCGCTGAAGATGATTTTTTTGCCAAAATCGGCGTCAACTTCCAACTGCTCTAATGCCCAGTCAGCGAACACACGGCGCTGTCTATGGTCATTAACCTTGAGCTCTTGGGTCAGCTGGATCTTGTACAGGTGCAGGCTCAAGTCACAACGCAAAATTCGCCAAGTTGTCGTCTGCGAAAGGCCGAGTTCCTGTGCGCGACGCGGAATTGACTGCCGCGGGTTTTCGAGGACACTGTCGCGCACAGCGGCGATATTCTCGGCAGATCTCGCGTTACGTTGACGCACGGGAACCGGCTGATTGTTAACTGACCCGGTTGACTCGAATTTGTCCACCAATCGACGGATAGTCGACTCGGCAGGACGATCATCGCGACCGTAAAACGGGCGAAGTGCGCGGAACGTTGCTCGAACTGAAGACCCATTTTCATAAAACAATTTTATGATTTGCACGTGCTGCTCGACACTGTAACCTGCCATGGTGATTTGGAAGGACGGAATGAATATAACACACTGCATTTGACAGCTGTCACTCAAACAACATGGCCGCAATCAGCTGTCAAAGTTCAAGCGTCCCTATTGGAAAACCCCATAAATGTTACTGTTATCCGAATAAGAAACGTGTTAATTCAAATTTTTTTTTCTTACATATCAAATTTGTATCAAAAAATCTATTTCCCAATGCAATAGTATTACTTAGTCCATCATTGAATTTATATTTATTTTTAAAAAAAAAACAGCTAAGCTTGATTTTTATTAAATTTGTTCTGGTTTTCTTACTTTATTTAGAGGTTTTAATATAAACATTACTCAGAGTAAAACTAATTCCTTCTATTCATTCTGTAAAGTAAAATCCTAGCATCAGCATTAGCAAATTAATAAATATTTCTTTATATTTGTAAAACTACCTCTAGTAGTATTTTAATAAAATGTAATACATGTTGCTGTTGTCAAAGAAATTCACGTGTACATAAATTTAAAATACCGCCCCATCTGGACTTCTCGGAAGAAATATACCGTCATAAAAAACGAATCACCTGTCTTAGATAGCGAATAGTAGAAAAACGTGTAAATGAATTAATTACGCAAATTTATGATAAAAGTTTCTAGAAAAAAAAAATAACGAAAACAATAATTAAATATTCATTACGTGGAATTACCGCCCCTTGCGACGAGAAAGAATGCTTCGCTTTCTTTTTTGTCGGATAGTGACTATACTGTATCTTATCGATATAATACAATACTATTATTTAAATTATTTTAACATTTCTATCTGTTATTAATTTTTATTAATCATTACGTATTAGATATATCTGTAAAATATGATGCAGCTAATTAAAGTAGATTGATGACATAATAATAATATTTAATCCATAAAAATCGTATCTGTTTAAATTTAATTGTTACTGGATGTCTTCCCTTCCCTATCTCCCATTAACGCTATTATACTAATGATTCTGCAAAACGTTCCAAATTACAAAACAAAGCTTTTTAATAAAGATATTTTTCTCCTTAACCTTTGAATAACATTTTCCATTTGTGACTTGTCTTAGTTAATTACATCAATTTATGTGTATATGTTTAGTTAAACCGATTTTATCAATTTTATTTATTTAGAGAGTTTTACTTCGTAAAGCAAGAAAAAATATTTAGCTCAACACCCATACTTAACCACGTCCCAATGATAAATATAATAATGTATAATACTTTTTCATAAAGTGAAATGATGAATATAAATTTTTAATATTAAGCTAAATTAAAATAACACAGCGTTCCTGCTAACCCTGATCGTTAACCTCGTTAAAATTAAAACTTTATAAAATATGCTTTTAATATAGAAAATTAACGGACATGAAAGCACGACAAACATCGTAATATAAACAATACCTAGTTTTTATTTTGTTTTCTCTGCGCTCTATAAAGCTAAAAGCATTTTGAATTATTAATAAACTTGGGATAGCTTAACGAAAATTTTGAAACTTCGTTTAGAGTTCTAGTGTCGATTTTCACATACGCTTTATAATTTACAAACCTTTTTAAAACGAATGTATAAATATGATTATATAAACGTATGTTTAATAAAATTATAAAACACAATGTATGTAAACTGAGATGATTTAAAAATAACGTACGACAATATATTATTGTCACGTCATATCAGACAGGGAACTTAACGTCCATTGCCAATGACAAACAATTTTTCGATGCGCGAATATTTTATGACGGCCATTGAAAATTTTAAATCGATAATCGAATCCCAATGTTGCCCATCTCATTTATTTTTAATGTCGCCGTACATTATATACGAGTAGAGTAAGCGGTCCCACCTGACGTGAGCGATCAAACCACCCGATGTAAAACAGTTTGACTAACACTTGATGTACCCCCTGTGAATTAATTTCCGACGTGAACGATAATGAACTCAGTTTTGGGTCATTTGCGTTCGATATTTCGATGCCATTTAGTAAAATGAGCGCCCGTTGCAAATTTGAACGCATACGCGCTCCGTTTCAGTTCATGCTGTCGACTGTTATTGCTCCGGTACGATGCATCCGAAATTCGAATTGCTTTTTAATAAATACTGACCAGCAATTTGTTAACATCGACGTGTACCAAACAGTTTCGTTTTATAACTTTCCAGGAGTTATTACGTTATAATTTTACATTATGAACAGACGATTGAATATTTAGCATTTCATATAAATCAGAATAATGTAATGAAAAATTACTTTTGATATTTGGTTTGGTTGAATGCAAATTAAGTGTATTATTTCGTATGTAAAATTTTTTTTTTTTAATAAAAGAGAATATTTTGAATATAATCTACATAAAAACAGTCTTCTTGCACGGGCGAATGTATGTATATTATTTAATATATTTCTGACGTAGAGAAATATTAAGATCCTTGTAGGATATTCTAAAATTTCATTTGTAATATTTAAACTTTTGGCATTCTCGAGTAACTGTTTTATGTAATTCATTTATATATATTTCATAATTTAATGTGCCTCTTATTTAGACAGATTTTTTTATATGGCTTATCTAAGTGATTTCAGTTTCGAGATATTGATTATAGTGAGCTCCAAGTAAGTTAATAACTTCCAAGGATGTCAGAATATTTGATAGATTATAATATTTGGCATCCAACCATTTTCGTCTAGTCACATGATCAACTTATATCCAAATTATCTTTGTCTTAAGCTTCGCGTCAGTTTAAACAAATTGCCAGATGCGATTGATGTGGAACAGATTTATCATAATCAAATAAATATTTTGTATACAATTTCTTCTTATTTTTACAAAGTATTTTTCCCATAATTTAATTTCTCTTGAGAATGTTACATGGATTGACATACATCAAAGAAATTTACCAAATTTTTAATTATATGAGAAATTAATATTAAATAAAGTCATCTCATTTTTAATGTGATAGTGATTTACACAAACACCAAAACATTTTTTGTTAATTAACATGCGGAATGTATTACAGCTTATTTGTTCAGGCTTGTTCGTTTTCATCGAGTTAGGATTTTCGAATTCGCATAGGAACGAAGCTCATATTTGAATAATGACACTTGTCTTTGTGTTGTCGTAAGAGGAAAACATAGTAAAGCTAAATAAGTTTACATAATTTGAGAGCGCCTATTATTCCGAACTCACCAACCGGAAATTTAAGTAATATATAGTGTATACTATATAGGTTGTGTTAAATTTATACACTGTATAGTATATTCGAAAAGGGTTGAAGTCTTACGTTTACAAGATTATGTTTTAATTCTTAAAATTATTTTAAATATAATTTTGTTTATATTTAAAAAATAAAGTATAAAGGAGTTCATTTAGGAATATAACTTCCCACACAATAATCTCTTTGAGAATTAATACGAGATATAGAACAAATTTCAGTAAATTCCTAAGCACGAGCTTTTCACCGCAACGAATTGAAACGTTTTAATTAAACCCTCGCAGTTACGTGTATTTTTACACTTCGTTGACACCAAATTTTATTTAACAAATAAGTCACACATCATCGAAAAAGGGTTTCAATGTTTCGTTGTGAGTATTCCATTTTAAGTTTAGATAAGTTTATAGTTTTAATATTTTGGCTTTTCCTAACAAAGATTCCATTCTTCATGCTTACACTTAGTTTTAAAATAAATAAGATATTGTTGATATTTGTTTGCCTAAAAGTAGCGATATAGAGAAGCAAGTTTAAAATTCTAATAAGTTTATAACTTGGCAGCTTTTCAAAGCCAATATAATTTATTCAAGGCTTCCTCAAAAAAACTAAAGCTGTTAGCGCCAGATATATAACTAATCTAAATTCGAAGGCCCGAAAACTATCAAATGAGCTGGCAACAAAATTCTAACCTTTAAATCCGGAATTTAAATCACTAAGTCAGAGCATCAGGATTACAAAAAATCGGCTGTTAAATTAGGGCCAGGGTGAAATTTTGATTTTGTTTAATTTGGATCCACCTCCGGGAATTGCTGTCATTGTGTTATCTGTTGGTTACGTGGTAGAATCAAAAGTTGATTCCTTTTTTTAAGATATATGATGTAACGGCCTCATATATTATAAATGACTGACTGAAATAAAATTCGTGTCGCCTCACCTTGATCACGGTTGCTCAACAGTAATATAATGTCGGGTTTAAGACGTTAAATACGTACGCAGAAATATACACAAATAACAGTTGTTTATTTTAAAACATAAATAATTTTATTTAGGATTTTAAATCGATAACAACTTTATTTCTTTTTTACTATATATTGACTTCAATTTAATGAAAATTAAACATAGTTAAAATATGTCTAACCGTTGATTTAAAATTAATAAGTGAATATTTTTTAATTAAGTTCTTAAAAATAAACAAAATATTGAAAACATAAAAAAGAAATGTCATTATAAATTGCCACTCTTTCAATTAAGTTTTTACTTACACTACAGGTAAATAAAAATTTTTACCAAATAATAAGTAATTTTTAAATAATATTTGTGTGATTCATTACAATCTTTTAACATTCCATGTTCTCGATTTACTTTTCTGGCAAGTTTTCTGGAAGTAATTTACCAGATAAAGTTTGTATAGAAATGTACTTATCATTCTTTTAGAGCTGTTTACACATAAGTAGCTTATAAAATACAAAGTAAGAGAGACTATTTTTCGAAGAGGATACTCAGAAAAGCCTCTAGGAAAATTCTATACAAGAAAAAGACAAAATTTATAAAAATATCACGGAACGAATAATCCTCCGATACATACAACAAAGAAAATAAATTTTCTTTATGTTGTACTAACTATCAAATATTGTAGTTGAGAAAATATTTTACATATAGGAATTCTCATTGAATTTATATGTCAAATGTATATATATGATAATTTTTATAACAATTAATATAACATACCATTGAAAAATCTAACAATATTTTTGTTATATTTAGGTGGGTATTCAAAAATATAATTTTATATAAATAGCTAATATATGATTGACACATTCTAATTAAATACGAACAGTGATTTATGTACATAATAAAACGGTTTAGGTGCCTGATGTTTAAAAAGGGGAAACGTTATCGAAAGAAATACAGTTTGAACAAGGAATACAACACTGTCACCAGAAATAATAGGCTTTATATAGGAAGAAGGTCTTAGTGACGGTGACCTCTTAATGTCAGATCTTATTATCAGCCCTTAAAAATTAAATATTTAAAAAAATGTAAGAAATCATAGTATTAAAAACGCTGTTTTAGTACTTAGCAGAAGAATAATCACGACATGTAGCACCCTCCACTTAAGACTTTATGAAACATGATATATTTGTGTCGTTGGCTTGTTAATACGTTTAACTAGGGCTTCGTAACGTAACACTACTAATTAAGAATGAAATTTTATACTAATAGTATTCACTAAATATGTTCTAACATTTTTACTATATTTTATTCTATTTGGGAAATCGACATAAATTTTACGCTTACATCGGATATAAAATTTTATCGCAAACTTAACGGCAATCGGTTAAGTTGTGCAGAATAAGATAAGTGCATAAGATCCTCAAATACATGCGGTAATAAAAGCAGATAGATCGAAAGTCATTAAGTTCTCCGAACAAAATAAATGTCTAGATACTTTGGGACACTTTAATTGCCAACGGAGGATTTTAGAATACATAACGTTGTCACTTAAAAAAGACAGTTAATCTTCCGTATGTCTTTTGAGATTTTTTATAAGTATTGAAAAAATATTTTGCATTTGCATGTGAAAATGTCTCCTTTTATCTCCTTTTTAAATGTATAAAAGATAGTTACAAGACATTATAATTCTGAAAACAGAAATTATGTACAATGAAATAGCAAAAGTTAGCCGATGTATAAAGATTTAGAAAGAGACCTTTACAAATTTGAATAATAATTAAAAAATAAATAGAAATACTTATTTCTGTTTGATTGCTTAGTCTTATATTTCATTACTAAGAAATGTACTTTAAGATTCAGTAGCATATTGCGTTCATGAATTTAGTTTTCAGTCATTTGATGACGAGAGTTTTTATTATTATTAATACGAGATCAAAACTCATGTAGGTCCGATTTAAATTCCATACTGTAAATAGAGCCCCTTTTCATTTCGTAATAAACAATAACCTTAAAAACATGGTTTGTTTTATGATTGCGTTTTTACCACATTTTGAAATTTATTATTCATAAAAATTTTTGGGTCAAGATTTTTTCAAGCGCAAGCCTTTTTATTCCCACTTCAACGTCAAGTTAAATTGACCAAATAATATATTCTTGCAATGTAAGAGTTGAAGCTCTCTATCTTATATAAATTCCTGGAATGTTGTCGGTGTATTACGTAACTTTGGATTATTTCCAGTTTTAAGACCAGAATCTGCGATACTTGTTTGCTGGGTGAATATTACTTTATTCGTTGTGTTTTAATCAATTATTTAAAAAAAATGTATTATTCTTTAATGTTCCAGATTTTGTATCTCCCTCGCTCTGTCCCTAATCTGTCATTATAACTGGAATGACGACAAATTAGTTTAAACCGGTTTATAATTATAACGTCTTAAAATGACGTTTCTCGTTTGAACTTTGTCCTCATAAATTAATTAAAAATTCTGATCTTAATTTAAAAAAAAAGCTGTAAAGCTACCTATGAATTATTTTCGTATTTTGTTTTAAACAAAGCACATTTGATTTCGTAATACGTATAAAATATACAGAAAGTATGATAATATTTAACTATTGTAGAATAAAATTCGGGCTTCAGTTAAAATATCCCGACAATAGCTCTCCGAACAGACAAATTTTATGTAAAGAAATCCAAGAACTCATGTATCGCTTAAAAGGAAAGCAATAGTCTCATAAGCCCAACATAAAACCTCGGAATGAAACGGCCCCTATCACGCTGCCCGTCAATCTTATTGTCATTCAATTTGAATTTCCGCTTAGACCGGTTTTTATGCTCCCTAACTGATGCTCACGAAAAAGGCGATTTATACCGCGATTGTGAGGAAAAGTCGTTTGTAACGTTTTTGTAGTTACAAGGAAGTTCTACTCATATACGTCTTAGCTACGCTACATAACTTTTGAACTTGTTTTATCGTATTATTTATTTACATAACATTAATAGTATCATAATAATATAATGGTTTGTATTAAAAAAATATAGTTTTTACTTGGGCTAAATTCTACCTTATATCATCAAATTTAGTAATAAACCAAAAATGCATGTTGTGAAATTTTGATATAATCTCAACTTTACTGGCTCAATTTTGCAGCTTATTCTTTCCGGCAAGCGAAAAATGTAACATTTGTCACTGCATTGGAATCTGTTGAATTAGATGCTCTAGCGCTGTAAGTTGTGAATTTCGGCTTGCTTTTAACAGTTTGTCAAATCACTATTGCCCTCTAAATTTTGTATTCTGAATTCGCATGAGGACTTTTTAGTGTGAAATTTTCTAGTACTGCTTTGGGCAGATAAAATTTAAGTTTTTAAAAAAATATAACGATAATATTTACTATAGATTTTGAATATTCTAAAAGTCAAATATTTTTTTAATATTTATGTATGTAATTATAATAGTGGCTGATTTTGATTGTTTTCATCGCTTAATTTTTATTGTTATAACGACTGTTTTCCTCATAAAAGTGCTTCTTTTTTTTTTTGGTGGAAGTTCTAAAACCTTAAAGTTTAAAAATTCAAAAGGGTTTAATTAAAATTAAACATTTGAGAAATAAAATCGTGACTCTTCCTCCGTTAAATGAATTAAGTGGCGCCGCTAATGTATACAGAATATAAGTTAATGTTTGCCTTCCCTGAGTACTCTGCATAATATTGTTTAGCTACGTTAAATATTTTTATTTAACTTCTAAGTTATAAGTTAATCTACATAGTTATTTTTATTTTTTTTTAACAAAAACCATGATTTGTTTTGAACAGACACAAACGACAGTTGTTCGCTAGTCATTAGTGATAAAATTCTTTGTGTAACTTATCCTTCATAATAAAACTTCTAAACTTCACAAATTATTTCGCTTAAAATTGACATAAATTGGTTTCATTAATAGATATTGGAAATTCAGTGAAAATTACTTGTACAAGGACATTTCGCTTTGACTAAATATTGTTTACATCGTGTGTTTGTATTTGACGTCGCCTTTTAAGACCCGAAACTTAATTACGTCAAACGAAATCTTTTTGTTGCTTCGTCTGTCATCTTCAAATTTCCTTTGATCCAAAATTTAAACGGAAAATAACCTTTCCAATCTGTATGAAAGAACTTCATATCGTATTTTAGTGAGCACATTTATAATTAGTAATCCTTTCCTATAAATTTTGATTAAATTCATTATATATAACTATAATCACAAAAATTTTTCATAAAACAATTAGGACACTATGTTCAAAAATATACATTTTATTTTTGCCGTCCACAAAATAGTATCGATTGGAAATATTTTTCATAACTCCCTTTGAAAAACAAATTGGTGTTAGCAAGTTGCCGAGTAAATCAGGGCACTTAAGAACACCTGATCACGACCTCTTGAATTATTACTTTTGCTATTATTACATTTTATGTTTTTTACTCAAAGTAGGAACAATAATTGGATTCCTATCAATTTATGTCAACAGAATACCTAGGAGAGGTTATGTATTGTAAATTATGTTCGGTTTTTTGTTTTTGATAAAGAAAAGAAATAAACAAAACGCCAATTAGAATTATTATTTGTTGGTAACATTAAAATAAGCTCTAATAACGATGAAGATATTACGGATATTAGGATTTTGAACACATACAAAATCGGAAATTGCGTTTCATTAATGTCAAAGGCGACCCTGGCACCGATTTGGCACAAAACGCGGTGCGTATAAAAAACAACTGAATCAACTGTTACCGCTGGCTCTCTTCCATTTCCATTAGCAAATGTTTAACCGGAGTGTTTCCAGAACTTGAGTCCATTAGGTTACCCGTTTTCCTTTTTGTCTCTGCCCCTAACTAACTTTTTTCATTTGCTCCCCCCGTTGTCGCTAAGTGTTTTTTATTGTATGCAACTTTGTTCAATTTATTATGAACGTTTTGCCAAAATGTGTTCTTTATATTTCCTTTGCTTTCTAAGTGATATAAGTATATGAATTCTGTTTCACCATCGGTAGACGGCTTTATAAAAACTCCGCCGTCTTATTAATTTAATCAAACCCGTATTTCAATTTGTAATTCTGATGAGATAGTTATTCATAAATACCATCGAATGCGTAATACATCATAACTTATACAATTCCACATCCATGACATTTTCATATTATAATTTTAGACTATAAATATACAGAATCTCTTGATTAATGTACGGCGTCGCGCGAGAATGAGCTCAAATCTTCCTAAAACCCACTTCAGTAGCAGTTAACGCACATTAAGATAGCTAAACACGTGTCGCGTTTTAAGCGACGACGGTTAATCTCGGTGGGGAGTGATACCTTACACTCTGTATATAAAAGACAATGTCGCTAAACCAAAATGCGACTGTCGCATTCCCGAGTCGTAAAGTAGCTATAAGTTTTGCGACACTAATCGAGTTGCGATTGTTTTGTCGCTGGATTACAGTCGCCCTGTACTAAAGCTGTAACGTTTACGTGCTCTGACATTAACTTGACATTTGTAATAATTATATAAAGACGTTAAAAGATACTCAACACTTCCCTTTTATTTGTATCGTGTTTCTGTTTAATTTAAACTTACAAGATACGTTTAACGTGAAGCATATTTCTGGATATATCTTAATTAACACTTCTTTGGCGGGGCAATAAAATCACGTCCTATATTACGATTGACAACTTTTTATTGAATTCGCTCGTTATTCTGGAACTTTGAAAATTTTGTGCAAATAGTTTCTTTCTCTTTAACATTTTTAAGGTGATTAAGCAACATTCACATGTAATCTTCTGCACTTATGTATAAGATGATATTCTAATAGTTACTGATTGAGGATAAAATTGTGAAAACGGAACAGCTTCTTTACTCAAGTTTATAATTTTATTAATTTGATGCTATTAACTTTGAATCCGGCTGATTGGAACAATTCTTTGAACTGAACACTATAAACGAGGTTTAAAAACTAGTTGTATGAATGGAACTTTATGTAACAAATTTTTGTAACAATTTATTTTATTAAATAATAATTGTGACTACAAAATGTATTGAAAAATAATGCTCTCCGAAACATATTTGCCAGCTTTGGAGCATTTAGTAATATCAGTCATTAAAATACTTTAAAAATACCCAACTTTAATTTCGTCTGAAAACTGGCTCATCTACTTAGCTTATAAACTTCAAAGAACTCGTAATTTCACGACTTTGGTGTTAGAAAATTGCTTTTAGTTTTATATAAATCATAAAAAAATCATGTAAATTGAAGCCTTTATTTTTATTATTTTCCTAAATGTATCAATAAATTTCAATCAAGACTATTTGCGTTTTTAGAAAAATATAACCGCTAGCAGAATAGGTAACAAAAATATCGTTACAATAATGTATCGTATTAGTAAAGAAACTTATATGGAATATAATTTCGTTGTTTATAAGGGAATCCTGTACTTTCTTAACGGCACATTTTTTTTGATAACATTTAAGTAACAAATATACCATTTGTATCACAGTTATAATTGTAATCTAGTGTCATGTGTTTGATGAATTTAGAAAAAACAAAATCATATATCACTTGCGTGGATAGACTCATTGACTCTTTAGGTAATTTTTAACTTAATTGGTAAGATTAGTGGAGTTGAATATCATGAAAGTAACATTTTTTGTTTTTATGTCATGTTATTCACTTTCGCTGGTTTAAATAACATTTTACACGTTATACGATTTGTGGATTTTTATTTCGTGCTTCCTTCCTTATTTTCTTTAAGACACAGCGGGAAACGTGTAAAATGGTTTTCATTTATTTTATTATCATTATCATTAGCATTACCATTATTCAATTCTTGTATAAACTCGTATAATAAATATCACGCCCCATTTACATAAACCAAATCCGTCAAAAACATCCACCTTAATTGCTTCTGTATCCGGTATGTATTTTGATTGTCACTTGATTCTGCGAAATGAGAAAACATTGATAAAAAACGGAATTATATTTCTGATTTTATTACTGACGGAACGTTCTGAATTTATATTTTAAACTAGTCGAAAAGTTCCTGTATATACTCATCACATTTTGATAAGAATAAGGTATTTTTTAAAAAACAATAAATAAAGAGACAAAGTATCGGATACCTACTATACTTTTTATGATTATGTAAAATAATGAAAATATTTTTGTATATAAGACTCATTTTGGAGGTAAAATTGAATTAAAACATGACGATAAAAGTGTAATTAACATAAAAATCCCGTGTCGTAGGAAACTTGGAAGGGAGAGAAGAACGATATAATTATACCGGATCTGGTCTTTATCCGTTTTATAATTGTATTTAACATTTAATTGCTTTATTATAATGGTCTATTGAAGTGTTCTTTCAAAATAATTATTTTATTCAACTATTATGGTAAAATTATGGGACTATAATGAAAAAAGCAATGGTATATAACAGAATATAGTTTATCAAACAGAATTATTATGAACCGTGGGAACACATGTGAGAGAAATAAAAGCAGAATGTAAGAACAGTAATAATTGTATCACGCTACGGTACGTAATAAACGTGTATAACATTGTATTGTATCGATCGTTCGGTAGTAGGAGTTTCGTCCAAATCTTTTGCAGACTGTTTTATATGGCTATTAGTGAGACATTTTATGTAAACAGCAACAGGTCCGTGAATAAATTAAAGTAATGCACTCTAAATATTTAAATCACGAGACAGTTTAAAAACCAAATAAATTTACACTGTTTTATTGTAAGACAACGGGGATGTTTGGTATGAACAACATATCTTTCTCCTATATGATCTTTACGAGATTTCATATGTTTTGGTTAGTTTAGGTTAGGTTAATATAATTAGGTATTTATAATATCAGTATAGTCCTCCAAAAAGCAGCATTACTTCATAAGGAACTTAAACCTCTATGCCATCTTCGTATGCCAATATCTTCTTTAGATCATTTGAATTGTGTGACATAAACCAATCAGCTAATATTTTAAGGCTCTTTCATAGAATAACATACAATACTTGTAATGATCAAACAAGTAAATATGATTAAAAAAGGCAAAGTAAGAAAATAAACTGTTCCAATAACAATATATTTTAGGAAACTCGTAATGTAAACGAGCCATTATTGAGATATGAATTTAAACAAAATATCCAAAAAAAAAAAATTAAGTAAGACGGATATTAAAGCATAAAATATTAGCGAAATTACAATTTTATCGTGCAAAGTGTAGTAATTTGTTCTTTTTGTTACCACAGTTACATCTCAAAACGGAAACCGCAGAGTTCGCCATTTGCACATTTCTGTATCCCATTTGCATGGCGCAATCACAAAGCGGAATTATTTTTTGTTTGAACACGGAATAATTCGGTGAATTTAAAAGGCAATAAATTAAGGGGAACAATACATGTTGGATAAATCGTTGTCACGTAAGAATGTCGCATTAGGAACGGGTGTCTGGGCGGTGGGATGGCTGATGGGGGTGGGTGGTTTGTAGATTGTAGATGGAAGCAATAACAGTGGCACGCCGCAGTTAGCTACGGTTATTGCGTTGTATTATTTATGTGTTTGGCTTAGAAAGGTGACAAGAGCGGTCATGGGCCACGTTTAGGTTGTTAATATATTTCAATAAATATGTTTTAAATAATATAATTTCCATGCACTGCTTTATCTTCTATTTGTTCTCTATAGTTAAGTGTCTTAGTAAATATCATTGTCTCATATCTCTAATATTACTCAAAGTCAAACAAGTTGTTGCTACTTAATGTCAGTAAAGTGATTATTTGATAACGTTTTAACAGAAAATTATTTTAGCTTTTTATTTAATACGAATTATATAGTGTATGAATTAAATTAATTTTTACGTAACCTTTACAAAAAAGATAGTATAATATCTGTGTATTTAATTACTTTCCATACTGAAAACGATAGTCTTAATCTAGTCATAAGATGATGGCTATTACTTCATTGATAAATTCGCAATACTCAAATTCATTAACTAAAACGATTTTCCAAACGAAACATCAAATAAATTGAAATAATATTAGGCCGTTACGATAAAGTGGTCTGAAGCAAACAGACTCAACCACGATCGTGGGTTTGCTCAGCCTGTTTACCTTACGGATGAGAGAGAGATAAAACAATATTTATACGTATCCCTTATTTGCGTTTGTTATAATCAACTTTTCTTGATACGCACTAAACATTTTTTTTTGTATTGGATACTATTTTAAATTTGATATTAATAATTTTTTGATAATATTACATTTTTGCCTCAAAATATTTTGTTTTGTTAATATTTTGTTCTGCTTGAAAATCTTGGATTTCGGTAGCTTTAAATCCATGGTGTCCTTTTTTTCAATACTCTAAGATTTTTGTAAATATACGATAAGTTATTATATTCACAAAAAATCAGACAAATCCCCTTAATAATGTTTACTTTATAGTCCACAGAAAGACATAAAAAATAACTTTTTGAAAAACTCCAGACTTAAAGAAATTTCTTGTTGGGGCCTTCTGGCTCCTTTCCTGTTACAAAATTCAATTCAAGTTACAACTCTTAAAATAACGAGCAGTTCATTTCAGAACAAAGAGTTCCAACCTCCGACGATTTCGCGTTTCTTTTATGCAGTGTCTCACCCCTGAATAGAAAGAATTTCTAAGGTTAAATCATTAGGATAACATACTACTATGTTGAGAAATATGACTTTAAATAAATGAAAATATACATACTTATTTAGCTAGATTATAATATTTTTCGTTAACAAATGGAAATTAAATCGATTTGTACAAAGTGATAAATATAAATTTAAAAAAAAAAATAGTTGATGTCAAATTTTATTCCACACAGTTAAAGCCAGCACTAGTGGTTTTTGAGGCAAATGAAGTTTTATCAATTAATTTACTTATAGATGATTTTAATTGTTTTTTAATAAAGGGCAAACCAAAATAATTTGTATCAATTCTTGTTGAGACGCGTCTTCCAGATAGTCGCTAATATTTAAAGTTTTACACGGGACTTACATTCTTGGGCCTAAACATAAAGAGGTGAAAATAGGTTCTCATTTAATGGACACTTGATAGATAATCAGAATTATTTTGCAAACTGGAGACCTATGCAATAAATGATTTAGTAAAAATAATTTTGTCACTATTTCTATAAAACAGCTGATAACACCTTCTAATTTACTTACGATATAAAGTTTGTTTGTTCCATTTAGTGACTAATGTTTTAAAATATAAATTATTTAAGGAGGTTTGTAAAAACCCTCCAAATAGAGTTTTTGGGTTCAATTCTAAATCTTCTCAAGAACATAGTACCGATTTTTATTTATAAATTACGCGTTTCTTAGAGATAGGTTTGCATGTTAGTCAGTTACCACAAAAATTTTGTCGTGGCCAACCATTACAATATTTGAATAAAATACAAAATACCTATCGATGATAATTTTGGTTTTTTGACATTAATTGATGCTACCTTAATTATATTATAACTGAATTCAAGGATATATATGGTGCTTAAAACTGAGAGTCTATTTCCTTCTTCAAAGCTTTCTTGTTGTAACTCTGCTTGCAATTTGTTAAGTTGATCAAATTACGAAAATTATTTTCATAAGTTTTCTCTGCTTTCACATGAAGATTGTATTGATCATTGGTACTTTCCATATCAAGTGTTGAGTGTCTAGATACCATATGAGAGAAAAGAGCGTAAGTAAATGATCAACCTTCAGCTTGGCTTCTACATGCAACATACCTGCTTCGGAAAACATAAAATACGATTAAAAACCGGTTTAAAATTTCAAAGAATTCATTACCGACTACGCAATTTATGCTTTGGTATGTAGCTTTATGGGAACGTCGTTAAATGCCTCCTTTGAATGATATCTGAAAACATGCAGGTGACGAAATTAATTTCTCATCCATAGATTAAAAACAAAAATATACATGTAAAAACTATCACAATGCAAGATGACGTAGAAAAAAAGAATAGACGCGGTCGCATTGAGAGACCTCCTCCTTTTTGAAGTCGGTTAAAAACAGGGTATATATAGGCTGTGAAATGAATAGATGGAATCATTGAAAAACACAAGTGCTATAAAAATTTCAAACAATTCGAGCCCAGTCAAAAGCTATACAATTAAAAATTTTGAATTTGTCGGCAGTTGGTCATTGTTGAAGATTTTCCATAGCAACAACTAAAATTGCATTCTATCGTTACGAGCTTTTTCAAGTTCATTTTGTGCTCTCATCTTTGGTAGACTAAATGTTAATTGTCCTTGATATCTGCGCTCAAATTTAACCATGCAAAGTACCGCAAAAAGTTAAAAAATATACTTTAAAAAATCTAATAAATTAATAATTCGGTTTTGTAAAGTCTCTATGTTTATACCAGTGAAGCTATTCAAAAATATTTCTCATTCTTCCCTTTGAGTTTTTTGAATGAAATTGTAGTATACAGGAGTTTATGAACTTATGAGCCCTCTCACAAAATACACAGTATAAAGAGTATGTCAAACAAATATGACAATATCTAATTTATTAGATATGTAACAACGATATACATAAATAATATTCAGTGGTCCATATTGTATGATAAAGGAATTTCTACGGCAACATATAGTTACCTCCTTAAGAAAATCAACCCTTACTTGTTATTACATACGTATACGTGTTCGAGAGTGTTTTGAGATAAAACGTTATTCCCCTAAAATTTTAGTTCAGTCAAATTTTGTGTCCCATCTAATATCATGATATAGATAGTCTGTACGTTTGTGGATTTACATTAAATTCTATTGAAGAAGCCTGAAGGTACAACATAAAATAATTTTCCAATCTTAAATAAAAATCGCTTAATGATGGTAAACAATATTAACTTCCATTAAATTCACACATTTATTTAAAAGTAATAACAGCACTAGAGTAAAAGCATTATAAATTCTGAATAAATTAACTATTAAGGAGAGCAAGACTCAAGTTAAAAGCTAGTAAATATTATAATTTTATAACTTTCAATCTTAAATTTTCAAACTTGTCGTCAATTAAATTGTTTTTCTTTGAGTTACATATTTGGAAATAATGCGGTATAATTTAGTCTCTTTTGCTTTATCTTAGTAAGAATTTCTCTCAAAAGTACTAGAGAAATTTAGCACTAAGATGCTATATATACATATAGTTACATTTTTCTTTCCTCAGGTCCAGCGACTGCCTCTTTGCTGCTAATCATTATTTGTTTCACAGTGTCGGATATCCTTAGGTGAGTATTTATCCTTTAGAAGTAACTATTCTCACATTGAGTAAAAAATTTCATATAAAAGTATATTTTTCTTTTACAGAGTAATTCTGCGATGATGTCTAGCCTAAACGAAGCGAACCTGTACATAAAACGTATTTTAAAAGAAGTGCTAAATTATTTTACGTAGCGACAATAGTGTCTCATTGTATTATTGTAAAAGAAATATAAAATAAAACAAATCTTTTTTCAGGTGTCATCTATAAAAACTTTGAATTCATTACGAGAAAGTAATAAAAGTAAATCTCGTGGGATTCTTGAAAGTATTGATTTTTTTTTTGTATCTTATACAACGAATGGTATTTACATATATAGATAGATAAATATATAAAGGGTAAAAAAAAGGGATTGTGTTTCATGTAAATAATTGTATAAAATGATATAGATATACAAGATGTGTAATTTTAATGTTCTTGTCATGTGTTGTAGTGTAGATTATATAGGCCTACTGAGGACGCTGCAGACTTTTAGTTCAACAAATTCATACATTTTATTCCACATATACAACAACTTAACTGTATACAATCACCGATTCGTATCTCACTTTATGTGAAATCTTTGTATATCGTTGAATTTTACTTTATCTGAAACCTTTCAGTTATGAAGCGGATACATTAACGCCTTTAAAGTCTACAGCGTTCGTTTGATCCTAGCCTCTCTAAGTATAGTAAGCTACATAAATGTGCATCTTATAATAAATATGTTGCATATTTATGATCGCCGAATGTACAATGTAATTCTCTTCCTCTTATGAAAGTAATGAAATGTTTTGTCAAAATATAATTATATTGTTTATTTAACATAGGTCTTTAAAGATACCCTGAATAATATTCGTAAGTATGTTAGATAATGTAATAATTCTAAGTACATATAAAAACTATCATTATTATTTATCCAACTGTTTTAGAATAAATGTGTCATTTAATTGATGAATATATATAATGTTGGCAAATTATTTCAGGTCTAGTAAGTATTATGAACTCAATACTAAGTGTCATCTATCACATTAAATGAAAAGGTTGTAAAAAAATGTCAATGTAAATTCGTTTTTTGTTATTAAATGTTTCAGCGAATAGGTTTTTTTTTATTTATTTTTTTAATTGTTCTTTTCTTACGGTATGATGTGAAGTTTAGATTTATGTCACATATTTTAAATTGTGATTTCTGAAGTTGATATTGTTATCGTGTCCAAAAACTCTAGTTTAAATTTTTTTTTATATTTTTGGATTTATTCAACTATATTTATATGATTTTGGTTATTCATTATTATAATAACATAACATTGAAGACGAAGCGAAATCCAATTACGTTCTTTTCATTTATATAGCTATATTTATATTTAAAAAAAAAACAGATATGCCTAAAACTTGTGTACGGAAGCCTTTTTATAATGGTAATCGTATATGTTTTGTTTCTATTTAATGTGTACAAAAGTTAGCATGTAATGCTTAAGTATGACTCGCCATGTGGCATTTCAAATTATTATACCTATGTACGATGGAGTAGACAATATTTGTATAAGTAATCTATTGAAATAGCAAAAATTAATGTTATTTATTTCTATTGCATGTATGAACAATTTTAACGCCAGCGCAAAACGTGTTATCCATTCGTTTATTTTTGGTGAGGAAAAATGTTAATGGATTTCCTTACGGCAATATAACTAACAAATGGTAACTTTACTATGGTTTTGTTTTTTGCGCTGGCTGTTAATAAAGTAGATATTATGTTGAATAAAACAATTTTTATACTGAATTATTCTTGTTCCAAATTATTTGCTCAAAATTTGAGTTTAATTATAAAATTAAATAAATTATCGGAAGAATAAAATTTTCGTTTCATTTTGTACAATCAGATAATAAAGATCATACACATGTTTTGATATGAATTCTGTGTAATAACGGATCTATTAAAATCAAACAAGAGTAAAACAAATGAAAAGAGAGACTGGACAAGAAAATAAAATAGATACGATTTTTTTAACAATTAATTTATTTTGTAATTTCTCGAGCTAATTCTACGAAACCATTTCAGCTAAGCTTATACAATCGATCGACAGTCTTCAACCTGAATTAACAATAAAGATATCGGAAATAAAAAAGTAAATATTTTTATTAACTTAATCAGACACGAATTGAATAATTTTATGTGATTAATTTTTACTAGGAAATTTATTAAATCGAGTAAACGTGAGTACTCAAACCATGCGATGAGTTTTTATATCGTAAATATATCGTATATATATTTACTGTTTCAAGTTCACCGCTTTCAAATAAATATATATATATTTTAATTTAAATTATAAATATGGAATAAATAATGGTATCACGCTGATTACAATTATGTATTACTTTTGAAAATATTCAATTATTATTTGAAATTAGGTTAAAAACACTACAACTCCTTGTGTATCTTTTTTAAAATTTTGCTTAAGTTATTTGTACAAGTTTGAAAAGTGCACATTTACAATTTTATGTATAAATAATATAATATGTTATACTCTTAAATAAAATAAGAAGTTAATCTCAATAATTATTTCTATTCTATGATAAATCATTAAAATGTAAATGTAAAAATGATGTAAATCTTGCACTCCTACTTTAGATAGTAATACTGGGTCAAGTATAAATCTCCGGCAACGTTCCGATTAAAGTTCTTCAATTTATTTCAATAATGTAGAAAGCGCAAAGTGCGATTTAAATCATCGATGTATATAAGGTGCACTCGAAGACATTTTCCATTAGAAAAATACAAGTATGTGTTTTGAGGAAAAATTGAAAAAATTCATGATAATGAAGCTGGCTAAACGTGTAATAATTTTTTTCGTAAAATAGATCGTTATATTTTTTCTGTAGGAATTAAAAGTATCAGGAACGACACTTTTTTATTCAAAAGTTATTAATGTTATTGTAAATATTTTATGTTTTCTCATCTTCCTTCTTATCAAACTTTTACGACACTTTTACAATATATCTACCAAGTCAACAAAGTGCATATTATATTTTCAGAAAAAGTATGTATTAATCCAATAATAAACCTTATATTTGATTGGATAATGTTTTTTGGTATACAGAACTCACAAATGATACTTTAAAGAACGATCTTCAAATATAACATTTTATTAAAATTACATTTCTGCAAAAAAAGTGTCCAAGAATTAAATAATTATTTCATTTATTCATGAAAACATTATATCGGCTTGTAGGAAGTAAAGTATTAGTTATATTACGACAATAGAATTTTAAATCATTCGATTTCCATCGTCTCAAAAGAAGCAAGGTCTTTGGTTATAAAATCTATTTGTAAATTACAATAACAATCTTCTGTAATGCAACCGCTGAGGATGCTGGCTGGAATTAGTATTAAGCTTCTGGATTCACGTTTTTATTGTCATAATCCTAAACAACAAATAATTACGCAAGTTAATAATATCTCACTAAGTCAGCTGAGTCCGTAGGATCATTCTCGTGTAAACATAAGTATGATCCTTCTATCATATCTATATCACATATTCATGTTTCAAATATTAATTCAAGATTATTATATGTTTTCAAAATAAATCAAGTAGGCCTTCTATTATAGATAGTGTCAGTACCTCGTCGCTTCACTCTTCAGTCTCATTAAGTAGTTATTTATCCAAACAATACTAAATAAAACACAAAAAAATAGTCTTTTATATAAATAAATTGTTAGTAAATAAACTTACATTGAATTTCATTTATTTGAACAATCATTAACATTAAAGACAAAATAATTATTGCATACCACATAAATTTTATATTCATAAAAATGAGATCCTTAATTCTTATATTTTTTTATTCCAAATTTCTTTTTCTATTATTCTGATTATTACTCTGTCGACAATATATTTTCACCAGAAACTGGCCAAAAACTAGTGTGATACAATATTTTTTATCTATCGACAATCTTTTGCTTCTCGTTTTTTTAGTTTTTGACTTTTGTTGTTACAAACTATCATAAGCGATTCCCGGCGCCCGGCCTCTTTGATTAATGTTTCAAACTACTGTTTGTCACACTCAAATTCCGTCGCTAACATATTGATACTGTCATCTACAGCTTGACGATTTCGCTATTTGGTCTTTATTTTATGACATACCTTCATTTTGTCTATTTGTCTACTTTGAAACGGCCTATTACTTGTAAAAATCACCTATCTAAAGTTTATTTAACGAGTTCTATTTTTTAATATGGAATATTTATAACAGAATTACGGCACATTTGTAGATATCTCGTCTGCCGATGGTCACTGTTGCTGCAAAGTAACCGAAACGTCGGGAGTATTATATGTCGGATTCAGAAAATTTTACACAAAATTTAATTAACAGGGTGCTAATAATTATATTAATGCGTTTATTCCTCTGTTTACTAAGAATTTGTTAACAGTTATTTGATGTTTTAAATGTTTCTCAAGAAATTTGTCTGTGAAATGATTCAGATGTGAGTCAGATTCAGAATCCTTTTCCCCAAAACCATTATTGAACCTTTAGCCAAAGTGTTGAAGAATATGCCAGCGTCCTGTGACAGGACAGACTTGACAAGAAATTTTTAGACCCTCAAAGCCTTAAATTAGATTTTTTAATGAGGCTTCCTATTGTTGCAAAATTAAAGAAAGTGTACGATATAATTTTCCTTCCCATATATTCCATACAAAAACATCATATATATTATATTTTATATTATACATAAAAAATTTCACTATACTGCAATGACATATTTTTCTTCTTACACCATTACATGAAGTAAGAGAATGTACCTCTTTAATGTACATTGCCTCCTCGCTCCTTAAAGATCATAATTGAAACATATTTCTAAAACGATTGTACTATTGTGATGCTGATATTTAGTGTTATTTAAGACAGAATAATCGTAATGATTTGTTCTAATAATATGTCCGCTAATATGACATGAAAACGACCTTTCCTTACTATACCTTTATACTGGTTTTGAATAGGCTTGTTGAAAGTCGTTTCAATAGTAACATTGTTGAAATTTTTTTTGTTACAAAAGAGGAAGTTAAAATGTCAAATTCATAACGATACTGCGGTTTTTATATAAAAAATGACTTTGTTTCATTATGTTCATCAACTGCTAGAATATCTTAATTCACTTTGTAGATAAAGTGCATCAAACAAAATATTAATATCACAAACAGTTGTTCAGACCACGAACAGGAGTCCCTCCCTATATGTAGCACATTCTAACCAACTTAATTTTATTATGAGGACACTGTCTCAAGTAAATGTCTCGTTTTATATTTCTATCCAGCACTCCATAGAGACGATTACCTTTTTTTATTTTATTATTAGATCAAGAAATTTATTTTCCTGTGATCCGCAGAGTAGTTTGCAGTCATCCCAAATACAAGTTCTTAAATAACAATTTAAACACAACCTTTAAAAATAATATCTAATGTCAGTAGTTGTGACCACTGATAGAGTTTTTAACTCTATTACTGCTGATATGATAGCCCGACATATAATTATTAATCTATCCCTAGAAATTTACGTAGACATTGTATCTATGTATATTCTCTCATTCTCATCGGCACCCTCTTTATATCATTTCATAATATCCTCACTCTAGTTGTTTTAGAAAAAAATGCTAAAGAAACCATTTAATATGTCTGTGTGTATTTGTTCCTTTGAATTCCTTTCTTTTTGTGTAATATTCAATAAAGTATATTGATAAAAACAACCAACCATTTATACCAACGCTGTCGGCTTCATTCAAATACTTATTATTAATTAACGTTAAATCTATGTTTAACAGTATTTAGACACCACTGACAGACGGTGAAGGAAAACATCGTGAGGAAACCTGGTCTTATAATTTCGAATTATAAGTTTGAAATTGTCAACCCGTTTTGAGCGAGCGTGGTGATTAATGCCTAAACCTTCTCCATGTGAGAAGAGGCCTTTGCTCAGCAGTGGGCTTCCGATAGGCTGATGATGATGATGATGATGATGATGATGATGAAATCTATGTTTAGTTCCTTATATTGTGTGAAGAAATTTCAGAAGTTGATAGAAGTTGATGAAGCTACTATTCAGAGAGAATCAAACTTTTATTGTTGTTATATATTATGAAGAAATAACCTTATAATTCTGGGGAATGATACAAATTAAATGATGTCTATGTTATGAATATTAACATTGCTGACGTAATTAAACCTTTAACGAACTTATCCTTCGTGTTAAAATTGACATACTCATTAGGCTTGCTTATTGCCAAAATTACAGAAATTAAAGTGGTATTTAGATAATTACTTGGTGTACAAGGGACGGATTACTTATGAGTTCCAGCACTGTATACTCTGAAAATTTGTATTACAATTGCGCAGGATTAAATATACTATGTGACGTTAAATGTATAATTTAGTATATTTTTTATTTATTAACGTAAAACAAACGTTTTATATACAGATAGTTTTGTATCCATGTAAACAAGTTACAAAAACAGTTTTCACTGTTATTTAGATTTAGGTGTATAAACTATATGTGAGAGCGCGGGGATCCTCGTGGAACCTTGGCCAAGACTCTAGTCCTTTAAAAGGCTTTCGAGTCTGGGCGTTAAGTACCGATGACGATGGACAGGCTTCCATTTTGAAGCAAAGATAGCCTTTACTCAAAATGATACTTGTTTATTGCTAACAAATTCTTACAATGAATGTCAAGAATTGTATAGCGGAGATTCTACCACTGTGGCTCCTAAGAGCGACCAATGTAGAATGAATTCAGTACGATTATGCTTTGACTTTTATATGGTAAATTCTATATTACAATTGTGGGTACTTGGAAAAAACTAATCACCTGATGTATTAATAAAGTTATTAACATCGGTGAAGTGGGTAATTTGAAAACAATTATAATGAACGAATACACGAAAAGGAATATTTTCGATACGAGAAGGCTGTCGGCGCGACATATAAATACTCTTTTTAATGTTTTAAATACTTATAATGTAGATATTAAGATTAACATTGAGCTGAAGGTATTAAAAATAAATGTCAATGTTTTTATAGACAAAAAAAAAGTCCCTCAACTAAATTTACTTTATGTTTTATTTTGAGGATTGCTCAAAACTACAAAAAGCTATAAACTACAAAAAAAAAATTAAATATATTAAAGATTTCAATGTCATTTTATGAATCATTATAATTACTACAAGATATTACGAGAAAATGATTTCTTTTATAATTGGTTCTACAAAACGGGACGTAAAAAGTCTACTTAAGACGTGATGTCGGACGAGGGCAATTTGGTAGAGAATTGACAATAGGTATTCTTAATCAATGAAGTTGTTTAATATTTGTTTGAAATATCACATCTTTATTGTCTCGATATTTTTAATGAATCATAGCATAGATTGTTGAAGTTATCTATGCTAAACTTCTATACAATTGAGATTATAATAATAAAATGAAAAATAATTGAAAGATAAATTGTGTACAGTGTCGGTATAAACTCTTAAAAATGGACTTAAAAATGAAACATATTTGAAATAGACTGGCAGTCGGAAAGTGAACGCTTGTATAAAAATATTCTATCCGGTAGGTACATCATAAATTCCTTGCTTGTATTTAATGAGAGTCCAACATTATTTATTTCGTGTTCAGTGCTGCTGAAGTTATTATTGTAATAATGAGCTCCAAATAAAATATAATAGCTCCAAATATAATGAGCTCCAAATATCATATTTGACTTCTTAATTCAGAAAGGATAAGAGAAAAGCGAACTGCCATGATCACGATATAACGCACAATAGGTGGCATCGTAATTAGTATCATGAAATTTAGTATATAAGTTTTTTTTTATATATATAAATAAGGATGACGCGTTTCCTTAGAAAAAGATATGAGGTGAGCTTCTTTCAATATTACAATGAAGGTTAGAAATAATGACATTCAAAAATCTGTTACTGCTACTATGCATAATCTTCAGGGACCATCAAGTAAAATACGTGTAAGTATTCATTTACACATAGTAAAATTAGTTTCAGAAGGTTTTTGTTCACTAAAGGGCTAATCACAAAGCGATGAATAAACTGCACCCCTTATATAGAAGTCTCGTTGTGCAATGAATTTTTCATTTTAATTATTTAAACTTAAGTCTGATAATAAATTTAAAAAAAAAGAGATTTATTATCACATCCGTGAATATTTTGACGAATGCAATAATAAAAAAAATGCAGTCTTTGACGAATAAAATGCACAGATCCCATTATACTCTTTTAAGTAATATCTGCATACGGAAAATGTGAATGCTCATTTAAAATGTTTTATATCAACTGAAAAACATTTCCCCTTTTTACTGCTATGAGAGTTCCTCCGCCCATACTAACGTTATGTTGTTTATAGCTGCGATCATTACGTTAAATAATATATCGTGCATAAAAAGTTCTATGTCAAAAATAAAACAGACATCAGACGAGTCTCACTAAAACAAAATATGTCATGATCAGATTTCAGTAACAAAGAATAAATATTGCAAAATCCAAATAAAATAGTTGATTAATAATTTTAAAATAAAATAAAACAAAACACAATTATGAACCTAGCAGTACTTATATTTTTTTCCCACACGTTTACATTAATTTAGAAGTGATTTGTTATAAGAAGATCAGTTGTTAATATACAGTGGTATATTGGATTATTGATTCCAAGAAACCTGATGTCTGATGATGATAAGCTCTTTAGTTTCTAAATGATCATAAGAAGTTGTCTTTTAGGTCCACTGTCCGCTATATCATGATTTATGGCAACTCTAGTTACAAAATTAAGAGAATATTCACATTTGAAAAAAACAATAAATAAATATTTAAAACATAGTCACTTTATTCCCCATATACAGGCTTGAAATAATTTATTTTGCAATAATGATAAAATTTTATTTTTATAACTTACAATGATTATACAAGAGTGTCTATCTTCCCACACAGAAAGTTTGGACAAAGAAGGCGGATGGTGTCACTAAACTTGGGACTTTGCGCCTGTCTTCATACTGTGCTTATACTCGTAACAAACTTTGTCCTTGTAAAAATCAATTCGTATCACATTTGAGAAATATTGTCTGTTATAAGATTTGTGTAAAATTAGACAAAAGTACATAAGTAAAAATTAAAAATTAAAGCATAAAAAAACTATCTAAGTTACACAAATAAAAATATTGTTAGCTCTTAATTTAATTAAAAATACTAAATAAACATATAAAAATAAAAATATAAAAGAAAGTATTATTATAAAATAATGTTGAAGTAGTTACAGTAAATATACAAAACATATCACAGGAAACGAGACAGTAGATATTTGTAGTTGATAAGGGTTCTACACGTCATGTCTAAGCAAATATTTTTTATATGGTTCAGAATACTTATTGATAAACTAAATGTATTTCTAACTGCATTTCACTGTGAAAATGGTATTGATAAAGGAAGAAGAACCATTAAAAGAAGAAAAGAAAATAGAAAATAAGAAAACTTTAAGGGAAAACATTGCTTACATCCGAGAAAATATCACCTTGGAACCAGTTCTTATAACTTTTGTTATACCAGGAGTTCTTGCTCGTCTCGCAACTCAAAATTTAAATCTCGACAAGGCCTGTCGAGTGAATCTACAATTCGGGGAAAAAATATGTGATGCTCTTATAGCTAAAACAGGATCAAACTATCACAATGAAGAGTTGAAAATTCAAGAATTAATAGCTTCGATGGAAGTATGGAAAAATATAATATTAACAGCCATACCCAGTATTCTCATACTGTTCATCGGAGCCTGGAGTGATCAGACAGGAAACCGAAAATTATGTATACTGTTACCTATATTCGGAGATTTTCTAATGTGTCTCAGTAATATTCTAAACGTTTATTATTTCTATGAACTTCCACTTGAAGTAACAATGTTTTTAGAAGCTATATTCCCAGCGATGTGTGGGGGATGGATAGCGACATATACAGGAACATTCAGTTATATTGGTGAAACATCAAGTGAGGATAATAGAACATTTAGAGTCGGTATAGCAAATCTTTGCTTAACCGTTGGCGGACCACTTGGGAGTGTTCTTGCTGGAATATTACTAAATTATCTTGGCTACTATGGCGTTTTTTCCATGACTTCACTTTTATATTGTTTTAGTATATGTTACGGCATTTACTATATTAAAAATCCTAAAAGACCTGCACCCAACAAACAGGTATTTTATGTGAAAATAATGTGACACACAAAATACAAATTCCACTTTTAGTTCTTCTGACTAAATATTCTGCTTTTCTATTTTAGGTTAAAAAAGTAGGATTTTTAAAGTCATTTTTTGATATAAAACATGTAAAAGATACGTTCGCAGTTGCTTTCAAAAAAGGACCTAACAACCGAAGAATGAAATCTATTTTGGTACTAGCATGTGTCGTATTTATATATGGTCCAGCATATGGTAAGTTAATATACTATTAAGCTATAATCATTGAAAAACCTCAATTACTAAGATTATAGAAATACAGACATGACCATAAACTTCATATAGCCTTCTGATAGATACCTTTTTTTTTTGATGACGCAGGGAATTCTGATAGATACCTGCCCAGACAGCTTTGTCCTATGCTCGCTTTATTACATAGTAATAACAACAAATTTATGATATTACTCTTCACTTCTTATCAACAGGAGAACACACAGTGCGATATCTTTTTGGGCGATACCGATTCAACTGGGATATTGTCAAATACAGCTTTTACAATACCTTCTACATTTGTTTACACTTGCTCGGTAAGTTCGTTGATGATATTCAATATACTACTTTTGAACTTTTTATTATAAACTTAATATCCAGATTTTTATGTGTCCGGATGATATTTTATGAAAAGTGTAACAAAAACGTCATTGCTTAAAAATGAGTGAAATTACAATATCTATTTAAATAACAACAACAAATATTAAATAGAAATCTTTTTTTTTTGTACGAAATAGTATTTATTTATTGAAAAAAAAAACATATTTTTCACTATACAACGCATGCCTTTTTGGATAATCTATTTATTTAATTTGAAAATATAAATATTCATTGAATACCAAAAACGCATTTTTATGTTTGCTAAATATATTTAACTCGTCGAAACCCTTATACAATCAACTAAGATCTGTACGGCTCTTGAAGCCATTTTGTATAAATATATATCAGCAACGAACTAAACATCATGTTATGATGAAAAAATCTTTCAAGTAAGAAGAGCAATTAAATATGTTTTTTTTTTTTTTGTAATTTTTATTTCTTACAACAACAAAGCGATATTTTATTAAATATAAACAATCTGAAGTAACTGCTGTGTATGGAAAACTATTGATGTCGTTCTAAGTACACACTTATAATACTATCGACCTATAAAAATTGTATATAATAAGAAGAAAGAAATTATGAGATTACAATGGCTAGGAAGGGGCATTTAGAGCTTCTTGCATTCATCACACAAATTGCGACTGTAATAGTTACTTAACAACCGATCTACATTTATGTCTTATAGAGAGGCACTTTATATTTTTTGCTTCATCTAAGAATTGAGTGTTAAGTCTCTATTCAATATTTAAGCATTCACTTAAATTGACATTTTGGAGGGGAAAATTTTCAATTCTTTTTACTAATTAAAATAAAAAAAGTAATCAAAAATATTTATTTTAAGGTGCCACTATATCAATAACGTTTCTGAGCAAAAAACTTAAATGGCAAGACGCTACTTTGGGAATATTATCCAATGTGAGTAAAATAATAGGATGCATCGCTACTGGATTATCAAGAACCACTCTGGAAATATACGTTGGTAAGAGTTAATATCTAGACTTAAAATATAAAGAAAAAATATAAAAAAATATATACAAGAAGAATTTTTTTTTCTTGTTAATTTATTTTCTACAGGTATGACTTATTGATAATATTTATTATCATTAATTATAATTTCAATAACCAAAATCAAAGTCAGGAAAACGGATAGCATTAAAAAAATATATATGTTTCAGCTGTCGTACTAGAAATGTTCAACGCAACTCCATTTACTGCCCTTAGGTCTATATCTTCCAAACTGGCTACCAGTGATGAACTAGGTATGTTCTATAATGAGATCTAAGATTTTCGCGAGTTTTATTCATTTAAATGAAACTAGTATTATTCGGATATACTACGCTATAACTAGGTATGTTCTGTTTTTACTGGACTATGCAAAAACGACCCCTATTTTGAAAATATTCCTTACTGGAAATCAATCAATAATCAAGCTTAAAGACTTCAAGAGACTCTACTTTTATATATTAATTTGATATTTTACATTTTTACCATCTAATGCATAGCATTTGTTTCTTAATCAATTATTCTAATAGATACAAGTAATTAGATTTTTTTAAAAGGAAAAATCAACTTTATTCCACAACAGTAAAGGTCACACCAACATTGGATAGTAGTACCTATAAATAAATTAAATTATAATTCTCTCGCTGGCTATGTTTAATTCTCATTTGTGAGAATAGCTTATACCTTCTTGTCACCAGAAGATGTGATGAGTAACGTTGTGTGATGAGTCTGTCATATGTTATTTATTTTTCCTTCGCGTTTTTTTAAATTAAATTTACCTAATTAATAAGGACTACTACAGGAAGATTAGGACACCTGGTACTTGCAGTTCCTGTTATATTTTATATTTTTGTCTCTTTTGATTACTTTGCTTTTATTTTATTTAAGGGGTTTTAATTAATTTATAGACCTCGATGGATCTTAAATTATAATATCAATTTACTAATAATTTTAATAATGAATTAATTATCTTTGAGATAGATTGACTTAAAAAAATTCCATGCGATAAATATTTAGAAAAAATGAATCTATTAATTACATTTATTTTCAGCATCTTCATATAAGGATTTTAATTTCTTTAGTTAACTACCTTATCTAATATGTATATTTCAATTTAGTTATATATACTGTTACATTGTTTTTATAAACAATAAGTCAAAATATTATAAAAAAATTACGAGTATATAATTTTTAATAATTTCATTCTTAAAAAGGTTTTTTGTTTAGGAAAAATGACAGCAATATTTAATTTAACGGAAGTCGTTACATCAATGGTTTTCGGGCCAACATTTTCTTGGATATACATGGTTACATTGAAATACGAGTCCGGATTTATTTACTATCTAAGTGCTGTAGTGACTGTACCGTCACTTATGATTTTTATGTAAGTATTTATATGGAAATAAGTTTTTGCGGCCCCATATGTTGGAAAGTAATCTCTTTTAAACTTCCATCAAACTAGATTTCATTCGGATCAGTCCAGCGAGAAAAGGTTGTTGATAGACAAGCAGACCCTTTTTTAATCCTATAATTTTAAAGTGGACAGAATGTAGTAGAAAATGTAAATAATATATTAATAAGATTATTACAGTAATAGCAGAAGATTGTTTATCTCAAATTGACATATATAGAATATTATAATTTAAAAAAACATAGCAAAAAAATGAAGTGCTTATATATAATTTCTTCCCACAGTAATGACTAGACCCTTCACAATTGTCTCCTCATATAATAATTAAAAGTATTCAACATAACTTATATTATTGCTGTTTCATTATTATTATTTATCATAATAGCTTTTCCAGTTTCATTTTATATCTCACTCGCGTCATTCCACGCATAATTGTGTTATGTAATATATAAGACAGTGTTTACAGCGCTCTGAAGCCAACTTGCTACATTGGAATTAACTATTACAGACGTTGTTCATTCCTTATATTATATAAAGTTTTGTTAAGTATTTTCACCATGTACTTATTTTTACAATAAAGGATATTATTATAAAATGTTTTCAGATGGTTCTATAGACAACACAAAATTGTTGAAAAGGAACAAAAAACAGAAAGTGTGAACATCGAGAACGGTCATGAAAACGATAAACAACAAAAAAACCAGTCGTTAGTTAACAGCGTCGAGCCGAACGTTAGCTCTTTATAGAATAAGACCACAGTTTGACGAAAAATACAGTTACTTCCAAACAAAGCAGTGTACAGATTGCTGTAACCGAGATGTGTAGCTCGTTGAAAATCTACCTGAAATATTTTTTTTAAAAATGCGTTCCTTTAACAAAATTCAAGAACCTTACCATATATAAAAATAAAATTTTAAATTCTTGAATTATAATGATTGTGAATAAAATATTTTATATATTTCTCTAACTTTGTATCGTTTAAATATTTTATACATCTACTTAAGTAATATATGTGTCAGAAAACATTATTCATCGTTAAAGTTATTTAAGATTCTTCAAGTAATTTTTTGCTTAAATAAATTATCAAAAGAAAAATCAGTTTTTAAATTATGAATAGCATTCATTAAAAGTTGAGACACATTTACTTTTCGATCAGCGATCTCTTGATAATATTGCTATAAGAGGTTACAAAAACAGAGAATGATATAATCATTTCATAATACACTTACATACATTCCAAGGAATAATCACATTTTGTCTTTTCATTATCAGCTCATGGTCGATATAATGGCAAACAATCGCTCAGTGTAAATATTAATTAGTTTAATGTTAATATAATGATAAATAACATTCACAGTACGTTCTATTTAATTATTACGATATTATATTTAGAATTGCTAACTTGTAGGGTTTTATTCCAATGAGAATTTTCTCATAGGCTTTGACTGCTAATATTTGTTATCGTTGGTATCTATGAACTAATTAATTATTTTAATACAAATACATTATATTGACTAAATTGATTTCGAAGTGGCGATTAATTGAAATTTAATTATATTCTGTTTTAATTGTAATCGAAATGATGTTAACAATTTTAGATTTTTTATCACGTCAACAAATACCTTCAGATAAGTTTTGGCAATACTATTTTTAATATTGTTAAAATATACAAAGTTATTATAAAAATTATATCTTAGCGTCAGTAATAAATATTGTGAATATCTATATAAGAATACATCATTGATGCAAAAACTTTTATTTAGAAAGACGACAAAGAAAAGATAAGTGATGGACTACGTCAGACAAATTTTAATTACGTCTAGTTTACAAGAAACTTCCACAGAGTTAAGTAATCATGTCCGCCGATACGGGCAAGGTGTTACCCGAAGAAGAACCGCTAAAGAATAGAGAAAATAAAAAAAATGATTTTGAAAGTAAAGGCTTTTTTGAAAAGCTTACCTACTTAAAATCCAATGTCACCGTTGAACCAATATTTGCTGGTATCGTTATACCATCCATGCTGGCCAGGCTAGCAATACAAAACTTAAATATGGATAAGACTTGTCGATTAAAACTTAATTTTGGTGAGGAAATCTGCGATGCTTTGCTTGAGAGAAAGGGAAATCTTACTTACTATGAAGGCGAAGTACAAAAGGTAATATCTTCAATAGAAACTTGGAAAAGTGTCATCCAGACAGCCTTGCCAACAATCCTGGTAATATTTATGGGAGCGTGGAGTGACAGAACTGGTAACAGAAAATTATGTATACTTTTACCTATAGTTGGAGAATTTCTGGTGTGCATAAGCAATATATTAAGCGTAGTATTTTTCAATGACATTTCCGTAGAGGTAACAATGTTCTTGGAAGCTATTTTCCCAGCTATTACGGGAGGTTGGGTTATGGTATTCTTAGGAGTTTTCAGCTATGTGGGTGACATAACAGACGAAAAAACGAGAACATTTCGTGTTGGTCTCGTTAATCTGTGCTTAACAGCAGGGATTCCAATTGGTGTATCTTTAAGTGGAATTCTGTTAAAATTATGGGGCTACTATGGTATATTTGCCACATCTGGACTCATTTATCTGACAACATTTACTTATGGCTATATCTATTTAGAGAAACAAACAAAACCAGGAATTGATAAATCCGAAAAGGTAAGTATAGTAGTAGTAAGTGCCCTGGTAGTGTTTAAGCATAACGAATATTATGAATCACCTTCCTTTATTCAGAATTTGTTATATTTCATTTACTCATAAAATAAAATTTGATGCGCTTACATTTTGGTTCGTTTAGGCAAAACCTGTTACATGTAAGGACATAGTAACTTTAATAAAAGAAACTGTATTGTGTGCCTTCAAAAAAAGGGATGGACGCTTACGAATGAAAGTGATTCTGACACTCCTAGCTGTTGCTATTATTTATGGACCAGATCATGGTAAGAAAAATTAACGTTTTTTATGTCTACGTTTCTTTCTCCGTATGTCTTATCTGCCTCTTAGTAGTTCACCATAAAACAAAATAATCATATTTGAAAGAGTAAAAAAACGAATTTTTCATTGATTTTGTTAGTTTTAGTCGAACTTTAAAGGAAAATGAACGTTCAAGTAAATACTTCAAAAAGAACCTGTATAATATATTTCGTATTTGAGTGATGTTTAGCTGGATATGTAAATTAAAAATATACAATATAAGTAATAATGTCAACACAGTTTAAATTATTCAATCAAAAAAACATGCTAAATATTTTGTGCTGTAATAGGGAGCTGCGTGAAAGATTTTTTGCTTTTGACCTTCTAGTTAGAAGTTTTCGAAAGTAATATCAATTGAAGTGAACGTAGTTTAGCCTACTCTCACTGTGAAAACTTTCATACCAATTTATAGTTTGGACGTTTTCGTATATGCAGTCAAAAATGTTACAAAATGAGAAATTAATTATTTATCATAACTGTCCATAAAGTTACATTTAATCTTTTAATTCATTGGACCATTGAATATTTTCCTTCAACGAGTCACTTGTTTATTTCAGCTTTTCAAAATACACTCATCAAATTCTTACTTTATCCCCTTTGAATAGTAGCAAAATAAATAAAGTTTATGAAATTCCTAATAAAATGTTATAATTTAAAAAACCATCACAACCGCTTTTTATTAAATTCTGCATCATTGATGCAATATTTACTGTATTTCTTGGTCATGTTTTAAGTATAGTCGACTCTCTAGCCAATGTAATAAGTTTTAATTTTATGCGACAGGTGAGAAGATTATCACTTACATGTTTGTGAGATATCGACTTAAATGGGACGCTTTGAAATTCAGTATATACTCCACCTACAGTATTGTGGTACATTCCATAGGTGAGTTGTATAATATTTGGAATATATAAAATTTTATCATATCAGCTCCTATATATATGTGTGAGGTGTGTGTTTATATTTCTCATCATCATCATCAGTCTATCGGAGCCCACTGCTGAGCAAAAGCCTTTTCTCACATGGAGAAGGTTAGAGCATTAATCACCACGCTTGCTCAAGACGGGTTGGCGATTTCAATCTGATAATTTGAGAATATATATATATTCGCATACAATTTATTTCTTGAATATTTCTCCTTCCAAAGTCTCGTATACATGATTTAATCTATTAAAAGTCCTTAAAGAACTAAAATGAGAATTGGCTGTTTTAAATATATTCATATTATCATCAATCATAATCTTTACTACCTAAATGAAACTAACAAATTGAATACTTATTTTGTAATCAAAATATAATAACATTTTGATATTAAAATAAAAAACGATAATGTTAGATATTAAATTCGTTATACTTTATAGATGTTTGTGCTGTACATTATCTTTATTCTGTTTGTTTTGATCGTCAGGAGCGCTATTTTCTATCAGTGTGTTCAGCAAACATTGGGGTTTCCACGACTCTATGCTGTGTCTCATCTCCGTAACGAGCAAACTCATCGGCTCTATATACATAGCCTTTGTCAAAACTGACTTCCAGATGTTTATGGGTATTTTTTTTTTAGTAGAGACTAAATTACGAAGCTTAAATTTTAAAACTATCTATCATACTAAATATTCTTAGTGATAATTTTTATATTGTTCTTTTTTATTTAATGGAAATTATATGGTATGTTCATAGAATATAGTTTTAATGGAAAATCATATTTAATACTTAGGTTTTTCCAATTCCATTACTACGAATTCACTTTAGAAATATCGTTCAATATAATAAAATTGTTTTAAAACGAAAACAAATATCGCATTCTAGAAAACATTTTCTCTTATTTCTAGTCCCGATCGTTGAAATTCTAAACGCAACTACCTTCACGTCGCTTCGGTCAATGGCTTCTAAGTTGGTTGAGACTGAAGAAATGGGTAATTTTATATATATTTATTGACATTTTATGTTTAACTATAAACGGTTTAGAACTTTGTTTCACTTGAATAATATTAATTGTATATTTGGTCACCTATCTTATTAAATGCAAAGACTTTTTGTAAATTAAAATACCTACGAGATTAAATTAAGTAAGAATAATAAAATAATTATAAGACGCTTCATGATGCTACACGATTTCGAATAGCTTTTATCAAAAACGAATGGAAACAAAATTATATATGACCAAATTAGTTTATTCAATGAAATCAAAAATTTCCAATACTCACGGCTTCGTAAAATCAGAATCATATGATTTTAATAAGTATCCAGAGAGCCTCTATGTAATGATAATTTAATTAAGAGTTTTCATTTAATAAATATTTTAAGTAGTTAGCTGTATTATAGTGAAATTAAATTTCTACTTGTATATTTGCAGGTAGGATGAACTCCCTCTTTAGCTTGGTGGAGACATTGGCAGCTCTTGTATTTGATCCTTCTTACACAACACTCTATTCAATGACAATATCCGATTTCGCTGGCTCCGTGTACATATTCAGTGCCTGTTTGACTATACCTGCAATAATAATATTAGTGTAAGTAGATATTCCATACCCACCGGAGTCGTATTTAACCATAACATAATATTTATAGTAATAGACATTCAAAACAAACGTTACAATAGATCTACTTTGAAAACATTGATCTCAATATGTAACAAATATATAAAAGGCTATCTTATGTTTATAAATACTTATCTTTTCCCAGATGGCTCTTCACACAATACCGTATAGAAACAAAAGTTAGACGGAAGCAAGAAACAACGCAGCTCAAACTTTGACAAACTGTTGACTATTCCCTCAGAGACTTCATTGTATATTTTATTTCATAAAATGAAGAGAATCATTTGTTTTGTTTATTGCATGATGGTTAATACAGTAATTAAGATTGTCATCTGTGTTGCATTCAATGTATAAGGCTTGAAAAACCTGCACAAATACAAAGCTGATTAAACTTTTTTTTTAAACTTCAATAAAGCGATAAGTATACTTTCAATAATTTTAATATCATTAAATATTCATGTTGCATTCAATTTGTTACTTACGTATTAATCTTTTCTACATACGAGTTATATATTTTTTCTTTGATTTATATATTTTAAGTTTTTTTTATTATGTATAAAAGTTAAGTTTAAATTAACTTCACTTCTACTTTGATGATTTACAATACGCAAAATCTGAAAATACGTTTTTCTACTTGGATGATTAAATTAAAAATAATGATGGGAACAATGTTGTTGAATTATTTATTGAAACTTCATCACAATATTTATATGTAACCTGCTCTCTGGATTCACTCGGCGATTATATTACATTTTACCCGAGGTTTCGGTTACTTTACAGCAAACGTAAACGTAATACAATAAATCGAACAGTAAATATGAAAACCATAATTTTCTATTAATGAGTTGTCACGAAAATCTTAGATATTATTATCACGCTGTCTTTTCTTACTTAATTTATTTTTTCTCATAGATCAACATTATCGATTAGTTTACGACGTTGACCAGGGATTGTGATTGAATATCACACTTATCTTTGTATCATCAATAAATATAGACAGTACGTTTTATACGTCTAAGTTCAGCTCAACACTCCTGACCTTCGTGTGTTCTACATTGAGACGTGCACAGTATATTCTGTCAATGTCACGTAATGTGTAGAAGACACGAAGAAGAGTGGTGGGTTTTATAATATGATTTGAAAGTCTTTGGTATAAAATGTTCCCTATATAAATATAAAAAAGTTACACAATATAGAAATGTAATTATAATAATTTACAAATTTCATTGGTACCTTTTTAATATTTTCTTCAAACAAATATGTTATTTATTTGTATTTTTTTTGTATTGTTAGAATTACTCTGGGGAAAAGTGACAGAAATTGAAAAACAGTTTGTGCTAGAAAGGGTCTGTAAAATTAAAAAGAAAGTTTCCTTATGAAGACTACACTTGTATGGAGATATTTTCTAAACACTAGTTTTTTAGAAATGAAGAAACAAATAAAAAATGCAGCTGTTCGATTTTATTACTCGATGTTCTAGTAAGATTTTCCTCTTAAGAAAATAAAAGCGTATTTCAAACTTCAAGATCCTGACACCTTTCGGCTAGCAAGCATAGGTTATAGGTCAATGCGATGATTCTAAAAAAAATATCAACTATGACTAAACAGTTTTTTTTGTAAAAACAACAGTTCTTAAATATAGGCTTAAGTTGTACGATGAACGACTTTTCGCGATCAAGAAAAATAAACTGGGAAGTGGAACGATATATTGACATTTTGTTTTCTTTCAAATTGCATATTAATTTTATCATCCTCAATAATAAGACAACCTGAAACGTTTTCAGCCGGGCATAGAGATATTTCATGTGGAGGTAATATATTCTTAATGGCAATAAAATGTCTGTTAAAATGATAAAACTGACAACTGAACTCAAATTATACCTGAATAATTTTGGAACTATTTATATACGAGGATAAATTTAAAAAAAAATAAACAACTATGTATAGAGTCGGTGATAGAGCAAAAGACTTTTATGACATTCGGCCAAAAGAGACTTTTCCCGATTGTCGAATGCAATAACGACTTGGCTTTTTAATAAAAGTGTAACATTTCCTGATTGAAAAAATTATAAAAAATAAATATGAGACGACCAAATCTATTCTCTAAGTCAGATTTATTAGGAAGAATTAGGACTGACTTGTATATATCGAACTTATTGTAATCAAAACTTTATAATTTTGAGTTATGAATTGTTATCAATTCACGTCTCAAGTTAAAAACTTTATTTTTCCGGGGCTTAAATGTAGTTTTACATAATTGACAGTATATATATATATATATTCGGTTTATAATTATAGGAAGAAACAAATAATAAACTTAAGCTGAAAACGTTTAAGCCATTACATAATTATAGTACGGAAGGAAAAGAGGAAGGAATATTACGGAAGAAAACAAAGTCTTTAAAATAGAATATGAGAATTATTTGTTTGATTTGAATTGGAAGATAAAAATAAGATCATTGATAAGTATATACAGCATTAAGTTCAATATACTCAATTTTCCTTCAATTTTTAAGTAGTCTTTTTGTAAATTTAATGATTAATTTGTGTATGACCTATTTGATTTTTTAAATAAGAAAATTATATAGAGAAATATTTATGAGTTCTTCAGTGGCACCAGTTCTGCAATAACATCTCTCCGCCGATAACAAATTGAAAATAATATATTCCAAAATACCTTCCTACTATTACCAGCCTAACTATCTATCTCAGGAGAATAGTGGAACTGCACCTGCTAAACACTTTGAATATATATTATATACAAACATAAATAATCACCATGATGAATAGTTGAAATAATTAAAATTGAAAAAATTAATTTTTAAATCGCATTGTAAAATGTGATAGAAAATGAATCATCATCAGACTATCGGAGCCCACTGCTGAGCAATGCTCTCTTCTCACAAGGAGAAGGTTAGAGCATTAACCACCACGCTTGCTCAAGGCGGATTGGCGATTTCAAACTTATTATTTGAAATTACAAGTCTAGGTTTCCTCACGATGTTTTCTTCACCGTCAATTAGTGGTGTCTGCATACTCTTAGAAAGTACATATGACTCTGAAAAAATCACATTGGTACTGCCAGGTTTTGAATCTGCACCCTAATGCACGAGAGGTGTGCCTTAACCTCGAGGGCTCTAGTATTACAAAAATAAAATTGGTAGCAAAAGTTAACACAGACGAATTAACCAAATCCAGTAATAGGCGAAATTAATTTGAGAAAGGCACTGAGGATTGTTTGCTGAAAAAGGGTTGGTCTCTTACAGTATAGATATTACTTATGATTGCAAGCTATTACGGTGAGTGTACTTGTTTATCTAAAGATATTAGTCAATCACTAGATAATCTTGATAACTTGCGCAAAACAATATAAAAACCAATATCTAAGTACTACGGTGCATTAATGATAATGAAATTTGTCGTCATGACATACATACTAATTAAATATGTAAGAAAGTAATTTTAATATACCTTTTATATACAACTGAATTATTATTGCTGTTGACGATTAATCTAGCGTCCACACCCTCATGTTTGTGCTACAGAAACTATTTTGTATATATTTATAAAAATAAATTTTGTGTTGTCTACTGAATTTTGCATGTCTATTATTACAAGAATAGTTTGATTTGATAAACATACGATTTATGGCAAAAACTACAAGACAGGCGCTTTATTTAAGACTTTTAAGGACAGGATAGATGGTTGAAATTGGTTAAGTAAATAATTGGACACGTGAATCTTATAATAAGGACACAGTTGTTTTCCAATTATTGTCCTTATTTCATCCAATTTAAAACTCAGAATTGTTGCTACTGTAACATGAATACATTGTCCACACCGTTCAAGGATCTACTTTATAGAACTTCCTGCTTAAGCAATATGGTTTAATTTTCATTACATATATAGCTTGATACATATTCAAACCGAATAGTCAGTCTTATTTACTCGACCATTGCTCAAGCGAGTCTGACGTTTTGTGAAAACCTTAGCTGAATGAAATATTTGAGTGTCAAGTGTAAACATGAACTGCATGGTAGATTGTTTTTCCACAAATCTTTAAGTGTCGTGGTAAAATATTTAATTATGTAAGACAGTGTTTTCTATACAAGAACTTAATCAGGATCGAACAACGTCGATTGTTGTAAGCACAAGTGTAACTAACATTGTTATATTGTTAAGTATATTTATATAGATCTTTTTTTATTGCAAATAATTGTTCTTTAGCATTTAATTCTAATTTCTCATAGGAAATATTATTTGATACCTTTTTTTCTTCTTATACTTGTAATTTTTCATAACCATTGTCCTGTGACCACGTTTTATTTGAACTATTTTTTTTTTTTTGAAAAATTGTGGACATTTTCAAATTTCGTGGATAGAAATTATGAAGATAGTTTACTTTTTTTTTCGATGAAATGTAAAATTTCCTCTGAATTATTTTACATTTGCGTTTTTTTCTTTAAAAAATATATTATGCATTAGCTAAATTTTATGGACAGTAAAGATTTTTAAGTGGACAGCTTTGCCGTTACATAATCCATACAAATAATAATATACAGATGACTTGCATTGAATATTGTGATAAAAATGATATGTCGCTAATTTTAAATGTATACCACATTTAACCTTGGTAATAACCCATAATAACTGAGAATTGCCATATATTTTTGTAATTTGCACGTCTCGTACAATAAACAAATTTTCAGAATATCTCTACCGTAACACTTTAATGACTTGTTACAAAAATCATCATAAAACAGGACAGAACATAAACGTTGATTTCCGTGAAACATTTGTCAAACCATAAACACTTGTATAATCTGTTGCAAACTTTAACGTATTTCTTTAGTATTTTCTGCAATTTGCATGTCCGTCCATGATTTAATTGTATCAAATTTTACTATATACTCAAGGAAATAACACAGTTTTATAATTTCTTTCAGTTAAATAAACTACACCTGTAAGTCGTCCGCAGATCATTACGACAACAAGAAATATACTTGTTTAACAAACACAATGTAGTACAAGTTTAGTCTACTCGATACAAAACAAAAGAATATTATCTATTGACACGTATCACTATCTGTCGTTAATTGATATCAAACAAATACATATGTCGAACAAATAAATAATAGTTCATTTATTGTATTGGTTACATTTCCGTCCGTCTGTTGTCCGTTGTATTCAAACACAAGCTCTCAGAACGTCGTGCGCTGTAGTAGCTGCAGTTGAACCAAGCATGAACATAAATAAAACATAGACGAAAATAATAAATAGAGAGCAAAATGGCAGAAAGCCCTGAAGGACAGGATAAAATAGAAGAGAAACCTTTAAATAAAATAAAAGATCTAAGGAAATATAAGGAGAAAAATTTCACTGAGAAATTATGGCACATAAAGGATAATATAACTGTGGAACCTGTACTAGCTGGTCTCATTATACCCAGTGTTATCTCCCGATTTGCCATGACAAATTTTAATTTGGACAAATCATGCAGAGTTTATTTCCAGTTTCCTGATGAAGTTTGCGGAGCTCTGGTACATAAAGCGGGCCACAGTAACTACACAGAATACGAAAAGCAGGTACAAAAATTGATATCATCAATTGATATTTGGAAAAGCATAATTCATACAGCGTTGCCATGCATAATAATAATGTTTCTTGGGGCATGGAGTGACAGAACCGGCAAACGTAAGATCATAATTATGCTACCAATATTTGGCGAACTTGTAACATCTATTAGTAACCTAATAAATGTATACTTTTTCTACGAAATTCCCGTTCACGTTACCATATTCTTAGAGACTATATTTCCATCTATAACCGGAGGTTGGGTCACAATGTTCCTCGGTGTATTTAGTTATATCAGTGACATAACATCAGAACGGTCCAGGACTTTTAGAGTAGGATTAGTGAACTTTTGCATGACCGCTGGTATACCTATTGGCCTCGGAATGAGTGGAATGTTGATAAAGAAGTTGGGATACTATGGAATATTTGGCACAACATCAGGATTGTATCTCGTTGTGATTTTATACGGCTGCTTTTGTTTAAAAGAGCCTGATGATTGGCTGAGAGACAGGGGACTTCCAGTTGTGAGTATATTACACATTGTAAGATATTATATGGTTTATGTTACGTATTCAATCTAAATCTAAAAAAAAATATTAAGATTAAAATAACATATACAATAGTAAGATTTGTAGCTAATGTTAGTCTTCTATTAGACGTTTCTTTTGCTAGACATGATGCAGACAACATGGCAATCAAATTTAATTTATAATATAGCTTAGGTTTATTTTTATGTTAGGTTTTTTATATTTCATATTATTAATAATAATTAATTATGTTATGAATAATGTTGCTAACGATTGTGTTTGAGTAAACAATAATTTAAGTAAATACTTGCATCTGATAGATAACCGTTCTTATTCATATTACACATTGTAATAGTCTGAGTAACAAATTATACATAAAATTCATACTTCCATTGACTTCTTTATACATAGCATCTTATTTTAAATGTATATTTTGTTCAGATATCCATAAACAATAGCATTCATTGAGTAATATTTGTTTTGAAAAAGTAACTATCTTAACCTTAGCTATTCACACCAATATTTCGTAAGTATATACGTATACAAATTTAGATGATTGAATAATGAGATCTAAGACTTTCGCGAGTATTCATTTAAATAAAACTAACATTTTTCGGGTTTACTACGCGTATTTTATTATTTTAGAAACTACATAATTCCGAAGTTTCGGTTACTTTTCAGCAACAGTGATCACGGGCAGACGAGATGTGAATTCTGTCTGTCAGTTGGTCCTGCTATTTATCATCTAACGCCAAAGATTTCTTAATTTTCTGGCGTACCGCTTTGTATGCTGGCAGAATGCGCTTACGGTGACACCGTAGATGATAAATAACAGAACCAACTGACAGAGATTCACATCTCGTCTGTCCGTGACCACAGTTGCTGAAAAGTAACCAAAACTTCGGGGCTATGTAGTTTTTAAAATAATAAAATACGCGTGGTAATCCGAAAGATATTAGTTTTATTTAGATTAGTGTCCAATGTTAGTAAGTTTAATAAAATATATTGAAATTCCAATATAGCTTACATAAAGATTCGGGTGTATGAAAGGTGACAGATAACATATTATAATCTTATACTAATTATTATTAAATACAAGTCATAAATTGGTTATGTGTGTTAAACTGTGTGAGTTATAACTATTCTGATAAACAAATCATAACTCATTGGATTTTATAAGATTTAATGCAAAAATCCTCTGAATATTTACGACGTAAAAAAAAACGAATAAATCATTGTTTAATTTACAACAACACAAAAGAAAATTTCTGCAAATCATGGAAAATTTCATGTGATAAGACATAATTGATAAATTTGCATTTAATAACATGGATAATTTTTCGATTACATCTATTCTTGAGATAATAGTAATAAAAATTTCAGTGTTTTCTATTAGCTGCTCATGATTTAAACAACAACATAGGTACCTCTTCGTAACAGTTATGCTGAATTTATAAAAAAAATACCAAGTCATTGCAAAAAAATATTCAAGTAATTTTTTTTCCTCTCAAATTTTTCTTTTTATAACACAAATAAATATTCAAGTAAGTTTTTTTTTCCTCTAAAAATTATCTTTTTACAACACACTTATGCTCCGAAAAATAAAATTTCATGATAATTATGATAATCGTTAATCAAATAAAGACGAAACAGCCTATATATAGGAAATCTAATATTGGTTCTCAAAAACCGCAACAGATATAAGTCAAGTTGTTCTTGGATTACATTATAGAACGTTTAATTCAGTTTGAGAAAAAAGATTTATCGAAAAATTATTTCTAATATACGGTAGAACATAGTTCAAATTTACATATTAAATTTATATAAACGCGATATTATTATATATCATAAAAAAATACAATTTACAACCAAACACTTGTTATTCGAAAATTTAAGTTCAATATTTTTCAATCATTATTTTCACTTTAGTTTAGAAATTTTAGTTATAAACAAAATTAAAAAAACATCGAAAATTAAAAAAATAATAATTAAACAACCTTAAGACGTCAAACTAGTTACTTGAACTGCAATACTTAATCGATGGCTGAGAAAACATCAGATAACATTAATGTCAACGACTCCATAACAGAGCACACGTAACACACTTTAACTGAGTAGCCATAAATAAATATACTTTACGCTTGATAATAATTAATAATTTCACTCTTTGATTCCCCAACAAACGATAGTAGGTCTGTGCTTAAACATTTATTGTATAATAATATATCCACAACAAAGACGCATTCCTCGTCGATTAACAAATAAAACAATGAACGGACCGACGTTGTTCATTTAATGAAACTTGTATAGGATAACTTGACCAATAACAATAAATAATTATTATTTATAGTTCATAATTCAATTTTATTGAGAAATACTGAAACGATTGCTTTACAATTATTACAAAAATGAAACTATTTAAGTGTAAAATTTTAATGTGGCAAATATTTACAATCACAATTTTTATGTTTTGTACAGCTATTTAAATTGAATTTTCAATCCAACACGATGCATTTCAACAATAGTTCGTTAATAATTTTTTATATTGAAAAAAGCATACATTTTGCAAATAAGATCAATAAAAGTGTTGATCATACTAGTATTTGTCAACTCTTATATCGAATGTCATAAACATTGAAACTGCAAATGTATGCAATAACGATAGGGAACGCAGAAACAATTTGCATTATCGATTTTAAAATTTTCCAACAGTGGTCATAGCAAATACATCGAACAATTTATCAAATTTAGTCAGAGGTTTAGTACAATTTTGCGGTTTTATTGAACAGGATTATGCTATTTGCAATGTAGTAACTATTTAAACACTGGCTCAAAATGACATTCATTGATACAACTAAATTTTTTTTGTTACTAGTTCAGCGGGTCTTTATTTTTATACGTCGGTATTTAATGATTAATTATTTAAAACCTTAAGTAAGGAATGTTGTTCTTGTGTGTCAAGATCTTTAAAAACCATATACTTGTCTTTATAAATATATATATTATCTGACTAAAAATATGTTAAATCAAGTCCCACATATTTGCATATTTTTCAGATCGAACGCGGTGACAGCAAGGGCGTATCGTTTTTCGATGTCACTCACGTTTTGGACACAATTGGCGTAGCGTTTCAGAAACGACCCTCGAATCGTCGGGTCAAAGTGATCCTCACACTTCTGACTGTGTTCATTCTGTTTGGACCAGCTATGTGTGAGTAAAACGTGTTCTGTATATACAATGCTTTTTCCATATGTATTGCTGTTTTTTTAAGTTGAAGCAAACAGATCACGAAACCCGATAATGGATATAAATAATGTATTGACACGAGTTAACCTTTCACGATATTAACTTAGTAAATGTATAAACTTATTAGGTAACTATAAAATTATCTAATTTACTATGTGCTTCTATATACTATATAAGACGGAATATCATCAACTTATTTTGAAATACCGTTGTAGGTACAAATCAGTTTTGAGCCACACTAGTTTAATGTATTCAAGATACTAACTTGTTTAATAATTCTCTTTCAAGCGGAGCATAATGTGTTTTACCTCTTCGTAAGAAATCAACTTCAGTGGGATATGGTAAAGTTCAGTATCTACACAAGTTATTCCATTATTCTGCACTCAATAGGTGAGAAAACATCATAATATATTTGTTCTTATTAATTTGTTTTTTCCATATAATAATACAAATTATAAATGTAAATTTACTTTTAAGCGAAAAGTTATAAGTTATATAGTTTCAATTTTGAATATCGAATATTGCTCATTTGAAAGAATCATTCAAATGACAATTTCATAACGATTGAATTATGCTTCTTTTACCCTTTCGATGTTAAAACTTTTTCCAATACTCAAAAAAAAAAATCAATAAATTAGAATGAATCGCCAACAGGGGAACTGGGAGCTGTCAAAACTTCACATGTTGGAAAAGTTGTTGGAATTTCTAAGAACAAAGTTTATATAGGGCCTTAAGAAAATAATCAAATCTTATTTTCGCGGTATTAGAAATTTCAATATTAATAACGTTAGTGAAATTTACTTTAAGACTTGATTTACAAATAAGATAACTGTGGCCATAAAGCTATTGAGAACCTTTTATAATTCGAATTTAGTAACAGTGAGTACACCAAAAAAGGTTTAATTCAAACTAAAAGTAGGCCAGTAAAAATACAAATCTGATGTGAAAATAGTTGAATATATTAAATGTCATTTTTTTTTATATATTTGAGGGTAGATGAACGCCCATTTTTTCCGGTGTGCATAACTTTAACAATATTATTAAAGTTGATGCGAAGTCGGCAACTGCGTTTCTCGTGAATTTTATTTTTAAACGCCTGCAATAAGTTTACCGCCACTCAGTTTAATTACGAGCAAGAAGTATGTGTGTTTTAAATTAATATGTTGGTCCATGCTTACTTCGCAATGGCTATCCGAAATCCTTGTTTATTCAACATTTGTGTAAAGCGAAGTATAATATATAAAAAAAGTAAGATAAGAGATCACTTAAATTTTAATCAATTATTCACCTCGTGTTTGCTATTGATTATGATAAATGGCTATTTAAGATTACTCTGTGATCCAAATGATTTGCACAAGTTCTGTTAGCTCCTGTCACACAATTCAAGATTGTACGTACTTTTATATAATTTTATATTTATATCATATAAGGCTTAATGTGAAAAAATCCAGATTTACATATTATACATTTTAGTGAAAAGCTTTCGATAATCACAATTTTGGAATAAAAAATTATAACTTTTCGTTACCAACATAGGTAGATAGAAAAATATTAAAAGAGTGTCATACTTAAGATTCCTTGAAAAACAAACTTTGAATAGTAAAAATAATATTCAAAGAATTTACTTACAACGTAACTTCAATTTAAGAAATAACTTACTATGTTATACCATAGGTGCGATGTTCTGTATAACAATATTCAGCAAGAAGCTGCAAATCGACGATTCATTGCTTTGTCTTATCTCGATCACCAGCAAGTTCGTCGGATCAGTGTGGACGGCCTTTGTCAAGACAGACTTGGAACTGTATTTAAGTAAGGAAATATTCTTCACTTGATTTTTTAGTACGCGTATTTCTTTCTTGAGCCATTTCCACAAAATTATACGTTATATTTTCATGAGATACAAATCTCTGTAATTTATCATTATGATGTCACAAATAATAATTTTACAGAGGAAGTAATTTTATGATTATCTTTCAGTTCCCGTGGCTGAATTGCTTAACGGTACGACATTTACATCGCTACGCTCAATTATATCCAAATTAGTAGAAAAACAGGAAACCGGTAAGTGAAGGAGGAAGTATAAGGAAGATACTAAAATATGAGAATGATACATCACAGGTCCATATTACGTGTTCTCATGAAAATGATTATTATAAATCGAAAGAAAACAAACTACTATAAACTAAATATTAAATTATTGTAATAATACTTTAGTATATTTGGTGTTTTGTTAAATGTGGTAATTATTTGTATTTAACTGAAAAATACTTTGACGAAAAGTAACATTTACAGTATTGAAATTATTTACAAATCTAATAACAATGAGTAATAAAGCTAATAACAAGGATTTTAGGGAAAAAATATTACTTAATCTTATATTACTGTAAATTTTCATAAAATCCATTCAGTAGATTTTGAGAGTAACAAACAGACATCTTTACATACATACATCTATACACCCTCTCTATCTTTTGCATTTATAACGTTATTAAAATTCAAATATTTCTCATTTCAGCAAAAGTTAATTCATTATTTTCGTTAACGGAGACGGTCGCTTCTCTGATCTTTCAACCATTCTACTCCTGGCTCTATATGAATACTCTCCAGGTTCTTCCAGGTGCTGTATTCCTCGCAAGTGCTAGCTTGATCGTACCATCGTCTTTTATACTTACGTAAGTACATATCAAACACTCGATATTTAACTGCAATTACAAAAAAGAAAAATTATTAACCAATTTAATTTTACTATATTCAAACTGTATCTATTTATATATTAATATTAGTATACATTAATAATAATGTATTTGTTCTCTTTTTCCAGTTTTTTTTATGTACAACATAGAAGAGAATTAGCAAGTTTAAGAAAAAAGGCACTGGAAACGGAAGAAAAAAAAGAGAATGAAATGAAAACTACAGAAAAAGCTACTTATCCAGAAGTTAATGTAAAATGTGCATAAAAATATAAGACTATATGATTTATTTTTAGAATATTATGTTATGGTTTTATAATAAAACTAATTTGTAATTTATAAAAATAATTTAATTTAGTATAAACAATAATCAATAGAGATAACAATGTCAAGAAAAATTATTTCAGCTTAAAAGACTGTTTTCACATTCTATTGTCCTCGTATATACAAAATTTCCATCCAATGTTTCAGATAGAAATTAGCATTTTAGTAAATTTTCTCAAATCGTCCTTTAGAAGTATGCAATTTTGGTATTATTGATTCCTGTAATTATGGTAAAGTTACACACAGGTAGAGAGTTTATACAATTAAATCTATTGTTAAATATTTTGCTGCATTTTTTCTATAGAACTTAATGTATTTAAAAATGCAAAACTTCAACATATGAAAATGCATGAAAAATAATAGTAATAAGTGAATTATAAACAGAAATCATGGCATTCCATAAGGACCTACCTTTACCTTACCATGATAATATCGGTACACGTTTAATAATAAATAAATAGAATCCATTTTAATCTTCGCTGATAACCTCGCAATTCTGACACGTAACCGAAAACACTGTCAAGTACTATTGGATGAAGTGGATAAATTCTGTCAGTGGACAGTTGGATTGAGGACAAAACCAAATTAATGTCACTGTCTGTGTCTCGATACACGGAATACAAGATATAGCTCATACGATCTGAGATTATTGTTAGGCAGTCAATGCGTTTCTACGGTTACAGAAAATGCTCCTTTTAATTTTCCCGGTCTTAAAATAGATAATATAAGTCGTGCTACATTGTGAGAAGGATTATCGGATAGCTTTTAAACGATCTTAACAAGGTCAATAACCAACCGATCAGTAATGTCAAAAAAGCTGGGATCTACGATGGTTGCCTAATATCATGTTTGAATTGGCCTCTCCTCGTCTGTAATTTTAATAAAACCCTTTTGTTAAGGTTACATACAAACGCCATAAAGGTTTTGAAGTTGTGGCTCGGGCTCGTGCTATTGGCTGTTTCGTCAGCTTTATTCAGGGATAGCAATAGTTTTGGGATAAATCAAGAAAGGCCATCGGAGCTCTATAAACTTCTAAGAGTTTCGAAGAGACATGTCCTGGGGAAATCCCATGATGACGTCGTTACATCACTCTCAAAAGACAGAGATGCCCCAGAGCTAGGGTCGAGGCTTCAATTCCATAAACAGTTTATGATAGGGGCACAATGTAACAGGGTAGAGTTAGGACAAGTAAGGAGGCCGAAAATAAAGATACATATATTAAAGTCTTTTATTCGGCAAGACGAGAATGCTAAATGTAGGATCCATGCAATATGTATAGAGATGCAGAACGAGTGGTTAGACTAAAAATAGTTCACCTTAATTCACGATTGGCCACCAGTACTGCAATTTTTTTTTCTCAATACGTTTCAAATCACTTTAACAGATTAGATTAATTTGGTAAGATGGGGTGAGGATATCAAAAAAACTTTCTATATCTACGGGAAGATTGTTGGAACTACTAAGCACGTTCTGGCTTAATGTAAGGTACTCCTGGATGGCTATCAATACTAGCGTCGTCACGATAGGGTTCTGGAAATCGTACGTGAAGCAGTTAGTATTTCGTTAGCCAGAGCGCAAAAGGAAATAACGACAAACGAGTGATGAATAGGTTTTATGAGAGGACTCATAAGATCTATAAATTCAAATGTCAAACCTTACTCTATTCTTAAAGTTGCTTCGGATTGTACTAAAATGACGGATACGTATGAGAAACAATATAAAATCCCAAAGGACATTTGTGCGTCCTTCTCCAAACTAGACATATTTATGTATTCGCGAATTTTGACAAGCGTTTTGTTAACAGAACTTGGAATGGTCTTTGGGGATGCTGGTCTCCCAAGGAACCTGGAGACCAGCATCCCCAAAGACCATTCCATCAAGGTCATTAAGTATTAAGAGCTCCGTAATGAACTCAGTTGGAATAGGTTCTTCGTAGATTTCGTACGAGCTAGAAGTGAAAACGAGGAGTATAACAGCTAAATCTCTCTATAACCTATTAAAGGTCCTGGGCCTATCCAGAACTAACATTAATTCATTCTTGGAACGTACTTCGAAGTCAGCCCTAGTTTGTTAGTTTCAAATTTTTTTGGGTCGAGAGATTAGCTTCGACAGTGGAGGTGAGCTCTCAATGCGCATTCGTTAGGGGCCCCTTAAACCTACAACTGGCTCGCAAGTCTCAGGCACTGCTAAAAATGTCTCCCTGAAAGTCGGTGCACCCGGCATCAGCACGGTCAATCCATGGAATGTTGAGAAGGTTTTGTCGTTGTTTCGTCTCGGAAATAAACTAGAAAAACCATAACTCCCCATAAACCACTTGGAGTAGCCTAAACTTAGAGCGACGTTGTTTCCACACACACAGAACATTTATTTCAAATGGAAAAAGTATAAAACTTGAGGTCATTATGATTGAATAGGTTTTGCACATGTGATGTATCAGTTATAGGAAAAACGATTATGTCCCGGTCGAATATTCCACATACAAAATCTCCCTAGCAAGGTCATGTATGCTGCCATCAGGAAATTGGTCGTGTATTTTGGGAAAAGATTTATTACATTTAAATTGACAGCAACTTTCTTTGTTTTGGAATGTCGTCCAATCCATTCTTTGTTTTACAATTGTTTATTATTTAACAAGATTGCATAATTTTATTAAACATATTTTTTATTGAGTATAATTATGTATGTTTGCATAGTCCGTATTTAATTCATTCAATAAATCTCAGGTACTTATTTTCTCATTCATGTACTACACGGATGGTTTGTTTTAAGTTGAGATATAGTTTGTCAATTGGTTTATACACAAAAATATTTAAATTATTTCTTTTTCTTTTTAGCTTCTTGTCACTATTGCTAGATAAATTTTGAACATGCTTCAAATTAAATTTATTAAAATGCCAGTGAACAGCTGTTAGTAGATGCTTTTTATTGAATCTAAAAATAATCTATCATACTTCAGACGGTGAATTATTTTCTAATTTATTCAAAATGTGGAAACAACGTAGCAGGAACTATAACATTTCATAACAATTCTGTTTTTTAATTTATATAACTGAAAATAAGTCTCAATATTTATAATCAGTTTATCTTTATAACATTATAATCTATATAAATTTTTTCCTCTTCCAGATAGACAGTCGTTTTATATTTTAGAAGGCATTTGTCTACAAAAGGTATTTTAGGATACTTTTTTGCTTTTATTTCTGGTAGATTATGGTGTTTTGACATTATAATTATGATTTTATTAAATAAACATATGATAACGATCTGGGCGCCGCTAGAAGATGTTAGATTTATATCTTGTTATGTGGATCTCAAATAATTTCTATGATAAATAATTTAGATTACGTACCTACGTAAGCATAGTTATTATGATAACAATAAGTTGTTACATTAACTTTATTAATGTTTTCTCTAGGCTAATATTAATTAAATCACCTAATTTTGATGATAATGAAAAAATACAAAGTATAAATATAATTGAATTTAAACGTTTTGTGATATTTTGACAAACATTTATATATTTATTTCAAATTATTTGAATTTAAATTTAATAGTAAGCAAAGCACATTTCGAATGTTTGCGTTATCATGAGCCAACATTCAAATAACTTGAATAACGTGAAATAAAGTATGAAAATATGCCCAGTATTAGTTAATTGTATTAAATAAGTAATTAATTGATTAATTAGGTAATGAGTTAATTATATTATAAAAATTGTTTGAAATTAAGCTACAATTTTAAGTCATAATTTCCTTTGTATAATTATATTTCAATTTAAATATTTCTCTTTAATTTCAGTATTAAAATTTTTGCTGTATCATGGCCATAAAATATAATTATCGTGCGATTTAATTCATACCTAAACTTAATTGATATGAATGAAATACACCTATCTGTATTATTCACAATATTGAGTCATTTGTATTCCTTCCTCATTGATGTAATAGTCGATATTGGGTAAAAGTGATCTTCTTTATATGGTTAAATAGATGTGGAAATATAAAAATAAAAAATACTTTTATTAGAAATAAGAAATGGCAGAAAATCTAGAATTATACACGAAACCGGAAGAAACACCACTAAATGAAACGAAAGATCCGGATCTACATAAAAAATATGAGGAAAAGAGTTTTACCGAAAAATTGAGAGACCTTAAGAAAAATATAACAGTTGAACCAATGTTGGCTGGTTTTGTTATACCCAGTGTGATTTCTAAATTTGCGATGGGTTACTTCAACTTATATAAAGTTTGTAGAATCAATTTCGAATATCCAGAGGATATTTGTAATCCATCCGGATATTCTTCTACAAACTACACAAGTGTGAACGCTACGGCCTATGAAAGAGACGTACAAAAAGTGATAACTTCAATGGATATATGGAAAAGTATTATAAATACAGTTTTGCCTTGCATAGTAATAGTTTTTCTAGCTGCATGGAGTGACAGAACTGGGAAACGGAAACTTGTGATTCTGCTGCCAATATTTGGTGAATTAATTACATCCGTTAATAATATAATTAACGTATATTTCTTTAAGGAAATCCCAGTAGAGTTGACAGTATTTTTAGAATCTTTGTTTACGTCTGTATCTGGAGGCTGGGTGCTTATGTTTCTGGGTGTCTTTAGTTATATCAGTGACATTACAACAGAACAGTCGCGGACTTTTAGAGTCGGATTGGTAAACTTTTGTATGACAGTAGGTATTCCTATCGGTATTGGTATCAGTGGAATATTAATCACAAATTTAGGATTCTACGCTCTTTTTTCCGTAACTTTTGCACTATTTCTTCTTGTTTTCGTATACGGTATTATCTGTATAAAGGAACCAGATGATATTCTAAAAGAAAAAGGACTTCCTATAGTAAGTTTGTAAAATAATTATTTATGTTTAGAGGTTTAGGATTTTATAATTTTTGTGTCAGAAGATATGTATTTGTTTTTGGTCAATCCATATTCAGAGATAAAAGCTACATCGTTTGTATCATTGAAAAGGAGTTTAGATATAATTAAATACACGCAAAATTTATAATTGATATTATAAATACCATCGTTTAATGTCTTCTTTTCAATAACGCAGTATTTTATGGAATTCAAACGATAGCTGTGTTTTTTTCAGGTTCAACGCGATGTCAAAGCAAAAGTGTCTTTTTTCGCCGTCAGTAACGTCATAGACACGATTAAAGTTGCTTTTCGGAAACGCCCCTCAAATCGCCGAATGAAAGTGATTCTAACACTCATAGCTGTCTTAGTTCTCTACGGGCCGTCTATGTGTTAGTACTACAGACTTCTAGTATATATAATATTATAACCTTGATATGAAAACGTATTTATTTATCGTTTATAATTGATGCAGAATATTTATAATTATTACTTATTTCAGCGGAAAATTCTATATTCTATCTATTTTTGAGAAATCGTCTTCGATGGGATGTGGTTCAATACAGCGTTTATTTAAGTTATTCTACTGTCCTTCACTCTGTTGGTGAATATAACTCTTATACTGTAAAAATAGTTTATTGATTTCTTTCAGATCGTTTTAACTATTATTTATCAAATTATTTTCTTTTAAAAATTTAAAATGAAATTTATCGTAGGTGCAATGACATGTATAACAATATTCAGCAAGAAGCTGCAAATTGACGACGCCTTGCTCTGTCTAATCTCGATAGCCAGCAAGTTTGTCGGATCAGTGTGGACGGCGTTTGCCAAGGCAAACTGGGAAATATACATGAGTCAGTATATATATGTAGACCTTCAATATTATAGTAGTTGTAAACTTTCATTTTATGGTTTATTTTTAAAATCTTTGCTCTTGTTCGAGGTACAGCTTCAGATTTGTTTTTTCAATGTTCAGCGTTACTTCCAGTAATGTCTTACAGAATGGCTGAAGCCAGTATTTATTGTTATCAAATACAGGTTGATACTTAAATGTTGCCATTACAAACTTACAATGGTTCAGTATTATAACTAATTATAATCACCCATAAAAATAATTGAAACGATTATAGTATATTATAATTAGTACAGCACGGATTGCGCTACTTGTAACACCATATCTTATCATCACATAAAAACATATTAATTTCAAAATTCATCTAGGTTCATTTTCGATACATGTGCATTAAATTTATCAGTCAATTGTTATCATTGAAAGCATTTTTTATTTACAGTTCCAGTAGCGGAGATATTTACGGGTACAACTTTTACGTCACTGCGCTCAATAATGTCCAAATTAATAGATCAAGATGAAACTGGTGAGTAAAATACTTAACTAAACTATCACACGATTTTAAAAAAATATACAAAAATATTTTTATTAGATTTATATAATTAGAATTATAAAGCGTAATTATTGTTGATAACGTAATATATGTTATTTTGGATCCCTTCCAAATTATCTTAGCTGCTATATTATGTCAATAAAAAACTTCGCCTTTTTTGATAATGCATTGATTTCTATTTGTTATTTGCTATTTTTAATTATTCAAAAGTTTTTTTTTTTTTTTTAATTTTTTACATTCATATTTCCTATTGTCTTATTTCAGCAAAAGTGAACTCCCTTTTCTCGTTAACGGAGACACTGGCCTCACTGATATTTCAACCATTTTATTCATGGCTCTACATGAACACACTGCAGGCTATGTCTGGAGCTGTCTTCCTCACCAGCGCATCTTTAATAGTACCAGCCTCTTTTATTTTAACGTAAGTAAATGGAAGACGTAAATTATGACAGTTATTTTAAAATGATAGAATAACTAATTATTGTATTCTATGCGAGGACCATAGCGAAAAACTGTGGTACGGAGATAGAGTCATATGCTGCTTAGAACTCAGCTCAAAACAATGAAAAACCTTTCAACTTGAAAAACTTATTTTTTTTAACAAGCATAATCTTACGAAAACTTCTGAAAACCGCAATGTTAGCTTGTTTTTAACATCCCAAAAATAGTTGATAGAAACTAAAATAAATGTTAGACGTATAAAAATAAACTTTGGTTATGAAAATAAAGCAAACTTTGGATTTTTGTTTCTTAAAACTTTAATACCATTTTTCATTAAAAAAAAACACCAAAAACATAATATGAATATATGCATATCTATACTAATATTTTAAAGCTGAAGATTTTGTTTGTTTGCTTAAAAACGCTAATCTCAGAAACTCTGGTTTGAATTGAAAAATTCTTATTGTATTGAATAGAGCATTTATCGAGGAAGGCTTTAGGCTATATAACACCACACGGTAACTAGTAGGAGCGAAGAAACAATGGAAAATGTAAAAAAAACGGGGAAAATTATACGTCTTTGAGGGCCTCCGTTGCGTGCGCTGCGAAAACTGTTTAAGATACCAAGAAATATGAATGAAAAAATAAATCCTCTTAAAATGATCTAAAAACTAGCGTTGTGTGAAAGAGAATCATTTATGAGCACTTAGCAGCTAGTTAACCTTTATACGTGTAGTCGCACGCACACATACACCATGCCGAAGTTTGCCGAACTGAAACGACGTTTGACGATAGGTGTTAGGAATTTCGTTACGGAATTTCTGGATTCGGTCTCCACGCTCAAGGCCCGCGATAGAAACTATGCAATAGCTTAAAATGTCGGCAACAGTATATGTCTATCTTTTAAGATTAACTCACTGGAACAGTTTTTATAATAATATTTTGGTTAGTTTGGTCAATTATTTGGTTAATTTGGTCGAAATTAATGCATACCAATTATAATTTATTACCAAGTACATGTTAGAGTTGTATCAACATAATAATATTAATCTTTAACCAAATATATGTGTCGTTGATAAAGAGTAATTAATTGCGAACAAAATTGTCTTTGACATCACTTAATTTCAATAAACATCTTAGAAGATATCAAAATTTTAAAATAACTCCTATATAAAATTCAAACGCGCCGCATGACGTGCAAAACATGACACTGCGCCTGGCCGACGGGCGAGGAGAGGCGTTGCTTGCGGGCGACGCGGAGGGGGGGGGGTGTATCTCTACTAGGTAGCATGCTGATTTACGTAAGTACCAAATGAAGGTAAAAATAATTAGGTTCTCAATTATTAACCTTAGGTTTTTTTTTCTTGATTACGAGGTACAGTTTGGTTAAGGTTTTATTTCCTACGTTCTTTCTTCATCACTATAATGCCTAGGAAAAGAAGTCAGCTTTTTCGGCAAAGCGGACTGCTACTGTAAAGCGGCTGCAAGTTTTTCGCAACAATGAAACAGAGAATGAAAATATGCATAGGTTGGCTACTCAACGAGCAGTCAGTAAACAAAATCGTGCTAATGAATCGATCGTTGAACATTCGCAGCGTCTAGCCTCACAAAACTTCCGAATTTCGACAAACCGACTACAGGAACAAAGTACTGAACGTTCTCAACGTTTGGTTTCACAGAATTCCCAAATTTCGGCGAACCGACAACGGGAATAAAGCGCTGAACGTTCTCGATGTTTATTCTTACAAAATTCCCAAACTTTGATACACCGAGAACAGGAATCAAGCGCTGAACGTTCTCAACGTTTATATTTACAAAATTCCCGAACTTTATCTAACCGCGATCGGGAATGAAGAACTGAACGATCTCATCGATTAGCACAGCAAAATGCACGATCAGCAAGAAATAGAACTCGCAAGCAACTTAATTTATTAATTGCTGCATTTGCTTGTGATTGAACCCTTGACTATACTGAGCTAAATTATATTGATATTGGCAGAATGGATAAAATATGCAACTTATGCCAAGCTCCTGAACTGTGTTGTAGTGGCATCAAACTAAATATGCCTATAATTCTGGAACCAACTCCAGTTTTAAAAGAACTGATATCAGGCTCACATCCATCATCAAAACATTTCCTAAATCACTCAAGACACTATTTCAGATGACTTCATTTGGTGTGAAAGAAATTCGTGAGGGAAACATTATGCCCACTTTTAAAGTCCAAGGGCAAGTTTATCACCTGATCGGTAACTTACTTCCAGGTGAAGGGGCACAACCAGAATTTTTGCAAATATATTTTGTTTTCCATGTAGATCAGGTATCCTTGCGATCAAATTTAAATTCTAACTTGCAAATCGATCTGATCGACGTTCTCCAAACATATCTTCACGATCATAATAAGTATATTCAAAGTTCTAAATTCAATCTAGAAAATATACCTATATATATATATAAATATATATATATATATATATGAAACCTCCTAAAGAGCATCGAGGTCGTTATAATGTGCCAATAGGGGATGAAGTAGCTGTTCTTTTGGTAGATGAAGACAAAGGTCCCCAAGATATTGTGTGGACTGCGAGAGATCGTGGACTTCAACGAGTTCTGAAATTCACAGATCTTATGATACACTTCAGTATTCTTTACTGTTTTTCTTTGGTAATGATGGAGACTGTATAAATATTCCACAGCGGAATACTGCTGATAGATCTAAAACTGTACCATGTATGCAGCTCTGGGCATTTAGACTCATGGTGGAATAAATGACTTTAATTGTGCTGATATGGCGGCAAAAATGATTTCTGAGGGGCTTGACTTCATCAAAAGAAATCAAAAAAAAATGGAGAGCAGAAGAATACATTCATTTAAGAGATACCGTGGTTACATATATGAACGAAAAAAGTCAAGATGCCATGACATATGTCAGGAAATTTGGAAGACCAGACCTCTTCATTACATTTACATGTAACTCCGAATGCCTGGAGATTAAAATTGAGTTATTACCCGATCATAATTCTTACGACAGACATGATTTGGTTTCTAGAGTATTTCATTTAAAACTCAAAAAAATGGTAGACCTACTAAGGAAGAAAAATATTTTTGGACCATCGAAAGCCTTTGTTTACAGCCTAGAATGGCAAAAAAGAGGTGTACCCCACGGCCACATTTTATTGTTGCTGACTAACAAACTACAACCAGATTCTATAGAAGCAATAATATCGGCTGAAATACCTAACAAACAACTAGATCATAAAAAATATGATACTGATTTCATAATCCTGCGTCACCATGTATGAAAGAAAGCATTTGTTCTAAAAAGTACCCTAGGCATTTTATTCTTGAAACACAAACCAGGGATGACGGTTACTCAACTTACAAGATCAGGTCTCCAAATATTGGTGGAAACATAGCAATAATTCTTGTCAAAGGTAGAGAAATGAACGAGGATTATAGGTGGGTTGTTTCCTATAATCTAGTAGTATCACGGATTTGTAATACACACATTGACGTAGGGTTTTGTTAATCGGTCAAAGCTATTAAGTGCATCTGTAAGTATATTCATAAAGGTTCTGATCAAGCCACATTTTCGTTACAAAGTTATAACGATGTAGTTGAAAAATATCTAAATGGTTGCTATATAAGTTCCTCGCAAGCGCTCTGGAGAATTTTCCAATTTACTATTCGTGAACGTTTCCCGGCAGTAGTTCATTTAGCAGTTCACTTGGAAAAGGAACAAAGAGTTTATTTTTATAATAATGCAAACCTTCAAAATCGCGTTAAAAATCTTTCATCAAAGACACTTCCAGCGTTCTTTGATCTTTGTAAAAGTGACAATTTTGCACAAACTCTTTTGTATGACGAAGTATTACGTATGAGAAAGAAATTCATTTTCTACAAGAAGACGTGGGCAAGATGTTTAAGGATATCCCGATGTAAAAAAAGACAACTTTGGGCCGTGTCTACAACATTCATCCAACTTAAACTGAATGTTTTTATTTAAGAATGTTAATGCAACATGTTTGCGCTCCAATGTCATTTGAACATCTAAGGACCTTGAATAGTGTTATTTGCCAAAAATATCATGGAGCTTGCAAGGAGTTAGGTTTACTTAAGGGAGATGAACATTAGCAAAACAGAATGTCAGATGCTGTCACGCTCGAGACAGGCACAAAATTAAGAGAATTATTTACCATCATCCTTATATATTGCCAACCATCTGACCCCTTAGAGTTAAGGAATAAATTTTGTAATACTTTATGTGAATATATATTAAACATAATCCGTAATGAGAATCAGTATATGACATAAGCATATAATGATAAAATATAAAATGATGGACTAATCATAATTGAATATAAAATTTATGAGATTTGTCATACCTGTTTGGGCTTCCTGTATCATCTGTATCATCTGTATTCTTTAGAGGTAGCGTATGATCTAAATAAATTAAATGAGTATACTATTCAAAATGAACTAAAATTAGTTAATGACCAGGACACCGCGTATAATTGTGTTATGAGAAGTGTTCGTTTTAGTTAAGGAGAAGTATTTTTTTGGATGCTCCCGGCGGAACCGGAAAGACTTTTATTACTAATATATGTATTAGCAAAAGTAAGGTCTCAGGGAAAGCTAGCTTTGGCCGCAGCGTCGTCAGGTATTGCTGCAACTTAATTAGCAGGTGGACGCACAGGTCATTCCACTTTTAAACTGCCCTCAACTGTTTCTCTACAGAAAGATAGCGTGAGCTCTATATTTAAAAATGGCCCTCTGGAAAAGTTTTACAAGATGTCGATTCATAATTTAGGACGAATGTACCAAGATCCATAGAGCTCATGTAGAGGCTCTCGATAGGACTCTTAGAGATATTAGAAGCTGTGATAAAATCATGGGTGGGATTACTGTTATGTTTGCTGGGGATTTTCGAAAAACTTTACCAGTAATAGTAAGGGGAACTAGAGCAGACATTGTAAAGTCTTGCCTTAAAAGTTCCCCATTATGGAAGTTTATTAACATCTTAAAATAAACTACAAATTTGAGAGCACATTTGGGGGAAGGTGGTATAACTTTTCCTTCAAAGTTACTTTTAATAGAAGACGGGAAAGTACCTCATTTTGAAAATAAAATTGAAATTGATTGCGATTGAAGAGTGAGTGACATTGAGAACTTAATATCGGAAAATTACCCCACAATCAGCGAAATAGAAAATAAAGATTATCAATGGATGTGTCAAAGGGAAATATTGGCGACGAGAAGTAGTAGCGTGGTCAAAATTAATGACCTAATTTTAAGTAAACTTCCAGGAGACATAGCTACTATTGACAATGTATTGGATTGTAATGTAATGTTCCATTACCCACAGGAGATTCTTAATTATTTGAACTCAAGTGGCCTTCCCCCATATTCTCTCAAGTTAAAAATAGGTGCCGCAATAATTTTACTTACAAATCTTAAACCACCAAATTTATGTAACGGGACCCGACTTAAAATCAAATTTCTACGCAATAACGTTATCGTTTCAATAGTTTTGACTGGTCTAGCAGCAGCAGACAGTGCTTATACCTCGCATCCCAATGTTTCCAAATGATTTACCTTTTAATTTCAAAAGAATTCAATTGCTGTTAAGCTATCTTTCGACGTTATTTATTTCTATAATTAATAAATCACAGGGGCAAACATTTAAACACGTAGGAATCGATTTAAGTCAAGACTGCTTTTCGCACGGCCAACTATATGTCGCGTTCTCAAGATTGGGTTGCGGATAAAACCAATATATCCTTTTGCCACAAGAAATTAAAACTAAAAATATAATTTACGCAGAAGTACTTTAAAAAAATTATATTTTTTTCAAAACTTAAAAATTAAATTGTCTAAACTAATACCAGAAATTGACGCGGAAAAAGACCTGGCTATAATTTATAAAGTTGAGGAGATTGTTTGCAAAAATAAATATGATGCCCAAAATAACTATTCCACGCGGAGGAAGTTGCGGGCACAGCTAGTATATAATAAAAAAAATAGTAAGTCTGCCAAAATAGATTTTTATTTCGTCTCAGATCTTGGGTTCCTCTCCATAATTTATTTTATTATAAAAAAAAACCCCTGCAACCACTAGGAATTGATTTTCTTCCGACAACAGAAAAAAGGCCAGGCTTTATGAGCACTACGTTATGAATTAATTTGACCAATTTTCCGTTCAGAAAGAACCTACTTATAAAATATGATTCATAAAGTAAGGTTAACACTTTTTAAGTTGAGGTAATAATACAATGTTAAAGCAAACCTAAAAAAGGAATAATAAAAAGAATAATTAAATATTTATAAACAATATTAAGTGAAATACCTAAAATTAAATAAAATTAGAAAAATAGGGTCAAAAATTCTTTGCCAAATATACAGAGACTTTAAGTAAGATTTTTTTCGTTGAATATAAACTTCATATCAAAAAGGGTTGATAAAAACTTATTAACTGTTAAATATTTTTTTTTGCAAATTCACGTCATTGCATTTCTTAAATTTATGCGTTAACGTTTTATAAAATTCTAGAAATCGTCAAGATTTTTAATATTTATAGAAAATAATTTATACATTCTTATATCTTTCCGAAACTAAAAATTTATACGAATGTATTATAATTTATTCATTTCAGAGTATTTTACATTTTATCTCAAAGAGAATTATCAAAGGCAAGAAGAAATGCACATGAAGAAGAAGAAAAGAAAAAATTTTGTAAGAATACACCAGCATGATATTATTATTAGTCAAAGGTTAACCTATACTAAAATGAAAACTATGTTATAAGTTCTATGCATACTTGTAAAACGTAAAAATAAAAGAATTTACTTATTACAGTTTAATGTTCATTGCAAAATCGCTACAACTTTCTTAACATTGAAGACGTATTACGTTGGAGTTAAAACCACTTCGTCCTTTTTTTAAAGAGTGAC